>NC_056758.1:37262362-37570293 GCF_018687715.1 Carya illinoinensis
ATTTTGATGATAACAAATGAATTTAAAGAATAAAGGAGTTTCAAGCTCAAGTTATCTACACAATGGAGTCAAGCACATCAAGGAAACAAGCATGAGCAAGAAGAGAATAAGTTCACATTAAAGTCCTAGAATAATGTTATAAATCTCTTAAAAATTCGAAATTAGGATTAAGACTCAAAATTAATATTTTATCATAAAACATTAAAATACATTTTCCACATGTGGATGAATATTTTGAAAATTAAATTTAAAATTTTTGAAAGATGATTGATTGTCATCTTTCACATGTGCATACCTTAATTAAAGGGTTGAACTTTGAAAATATTAAAAATGATTGATTATCATCTTTCACATGTGCATGTTTTATTTGAATATTTTCAAAAGTGATTGATACTTTTTTTGACTTATGTAAAAGGTAGATGTTTTTGTTTGAAATATTTGAAAAGTAAAGTATGCTCCTTTTGTCATATGTAAAAAGTAAAAAGATTAGGTTTGAAAATTTTGAAAAGTAAAGTGTGCTCCTTTTGTCATATGCAAAAAGTAAAATATTAGATTTGAAATATTTGAAAAGTAAAATGTGCTCCTTTTGTCATATACCAAAAGTAAAAGATTAGGTTTGAAGTTTTTGAAAAATGAATGATGTTGTCTTTGATAATTGAAAAAGAAGAACATTTTATTTGAATTTTTTTAAAAAGTGAATGATGTTGTCTTTGACATGTGAATCTTTTTTAATTTGAATATGAAGTCTCATATGCCTATAAATAGATCATTTAAGAGTTTCACATTTACAATAACAAAAGCATACAACATTCATTCAAAACTTTCATTCTCTCTTCTCTAAGCATTGAGCCTTAATCCTTGTTCATTTTGAGAGATATAGTTTGCGCTGTATTATTCTTATTTCACTCATTGAGAAGTGTTTTCTGATAACCTACCCACTATCAGATTTTGTATCAGTAAAAGTATGTGTATAACCTTTGTGCGTGTAGAAAGTGTTCTACACATGGAATAGTTGAATCACCATGTGTAAGGTGATTGCAAGTGTAGAGGGTGTTCTACACGAATCCTTTGTAGCGGTGTTGTTCAAAAGTGTAATATGTTTCTATCTCCACCTGAAGGAGGTTGAATAGTGAATTTGGAGATCCTCAAGGGGTAGCTTGAGGCGAGGACGTAGGCAGTGGTGCCGAACCTCGTTAACATACTGAATTTGCTTCTCTCTTACCCTTACTCTTTATATTTATTACCGTTTCGTATATTTTATATTGTATATTTAATTTATAATTGTTATTTTTTTTAATACAA
Organism: Carya illinoinensis; assembly: GCF_018687715.1. Taxonomy (NCBI): domain Eukaryota; kingdom Viridiplantae; phylum Streptophyta; class Magnoliopsida; order Fagales; family Juglandaceae; genus Carya; species Carya illinoinensis. Next base: position 37,263,665 of record NC_056758.1, read on the forward strand.
CTCAATTCACCCCCCCTCTTGTATTAGTCATCTGGGCAACATTATAGTTGCTGAGTAGAATTTTCAAGATGGCATTGACAGATTCAAGAATGAAAAGAGCTTGTAGAAAAATGGTATTCCATCTTCGAGATTCCTCAAGAATAAGCTTTGCCATTTTCAATCTTCTCTTTATCTCTCTTTCTTTCATTCTATCTTATCCTAATATCTAAATATTATAAATATAAATATTTTTTAATCTTAAATTTTAATTTTTTATCTAATCATTAACTAATCATTACAATTTTTTTTAAACTTATAAACAAAAAATAATTCAACCTTTCAAATCTTAACACAAAAATTATATTCTAACAATATTTTAATTTTATAATACTTTTAATCAAAATTTTCTTCTTCATTTTTTAAAACCCCAAAAAACATATTAACTCAAGTATTTTATTTACAAACTATTCATAAATAATCTCATTTCATTCAACTATACAAATTCGGCATAAGTCGGACGGATAATGGGGTCTTCGTATCTGAGATAAGTTTCTTAAGAAAAGCAAACAGGTTAACTAATGACATTGAAATTTGATATTTGAAATGTATTTTTTTGTAAAAAAAAAGAAAAAAAAGGAAAAAAAAAAAGAATTCTAATGTCTGGTCATTGACAACAATCCTCGGACAGTCGGATATAAACTCTAGATCGTATATGACATGATAATTACACATAGACAAAATGGGCCTAACTCGTGCAATTTTCGACAGATCTGTAGGTCTAAACGCCGTGTGACATAATATTGGGCTGAGAGTAGAAGGTCGATCTTGAAATATGACGAACGAGTTGGGTCTACACATGCCCAGAAATACGCGGATGTTGCCGCATTCAAGGCCTGGGCCCAATTCTCTATGAAAGGAAAAATTAAGAGCTACAGTAACGAATAGAGGTCTTCTTTGACTTAATTGGATGGTCCAATTCCAAAGATCGATAAACATATTTTGTAAATCTTGTAATATTTAATGTTCTGTATAGGTTTTTTGCTCTGACAAAATGAACCCTACAAGAGCATTTTTACAATATTGGACCATCTAATTTGATAAAATAAAAAATAAAAAAACAAATTAGAATGATCTGGATTATTAACCATGGCATGGACAGAGATATACACAGGCCGTTAGTTTGAAGGAGATCTCAAAGGTGGTCTGGTCTCTTCCTGACTCTGGCCCCATCATGAAAAGATGAGCCCCAAAGAGCAATAAAGGCTGTCAACAGGCATGACCTGATTTATTAAGTTGGACCACTTCGGTGGGACAGTAAAGCAGGCTGAGCATGTTTGTTTTTTATGTGGTCCGTATTCATTGCCAAAGGGCTGGGTCTCGGTGGCTTTCCCGGTTTCTTGTTTTGTTTTGGCACGACATGCTCCCCCGTTCGGAAACGGACTTCTACAAATCGAACAAAATATACCGTTACCTTTGTTTTGTTCGGTTAAAAGCAAGTAGTGTCAGTAATTCTTCAACGTCTATAAGAAACATGAAATACTTCACAACACCTTGGTTTCTACCGACAATATTCGGGGGGTGTCTCGTACAAGCTTGAATATCTTTATTACATGGAATATGGGATGCCTTGGTTTTGATTCAACTCGGCCTCTTTATCTAAGGGCCATTGCTACTATGATACTATCCAAGTAAATGCATGCATGCGTACTTATAATCCCTACCTACCAACTTATAAATATCGCCTTGTTAATAGCAAGAGATCATGAGCACATATAATTCCTCTTTTCCTACTGGTATAACATACAACTTTGAGTACTCCCACCATCCTTTGTTGAAAAAAATAAAAAAAAAAACACACACACACACAGAGTACTGACACACTAGGAGGGATGCAATTGTAGATATATTTTACATTTTTTATTTATAAAAAGAATTGTTTGATCGCGCGATCGATAAGGTAATTTCAAAACAGCAAGCAATTAAGTAAAATTGAAAAGGAATAAATAAAAGATTATTTTGGATAACATGATAGTTGTATCTTAAAGGAAAACGATACCCGAGAATGGGTCTTGAGAATTTTTATTTTTTTTTAACTTAATAGCTAAGTAAGGGCAGGTTTTGTATATTAAAACCAAACTATCTCATGTCATTTCATCTTATATAATTATTACAATTTTTTTTAAACTTTCACACAAAATATAATAAATAATTCAACTTTTTTAAATCTCAAAAAAAAATTAATATTATAATAATATTTTATTTAATTTTTAATAAAATATCTTATCTCATATCATCTAAACTGTGTACCCAAAAAAGGCCTAAGTAATTTTTAGTGAATTTATAATTTAAAAAAATTAAGAAATTTTAAAAAATATTTAAAGACAAATTTACCCTATGGATGACTTTTATCGAGAAGCCCCCTCGTAGCAATGCCTTGTTAAAAAAAAGAAATGATATTTACGGTCATTAAGTACGTAAGCATCACATAATTTTTTTTAAAAGAGTGAATACTGATTTCCATAAAAGAAAAAATTAATTTTTTAATAATATATTTTATTCTTTTTTAAAATAATTGTATAAAACTTACACACTTTATAACTATCGACAATTATACGTATTATTACCGTTAAAAAAAATCTTGTTAGGTACAAGCAATATGGTGTACCAAATTGAGTATAACTGGCTTTTTTTTATTGAAAAAAATAAAAATAAATAAATAAAATTAACGTAAGAAAATGTCTTTCATCTCATAATAATTATTTCTATATTTAATTCACACCGTTTTATGGACATATAAGTATTGGTGTATAATTTGACGCGTAAACTTAATTGCAGGAATAATTTTTCAAAAATAAAAACCTACGATGCAAATATGAAATATTTGCAACACAAAAAAACAATTAAAACGAGAAAAGGCTGCCAAAAGCAAACGAAATGGAAATAAAAGCTAGGTCCCCCCCTCCCTCTGACGACTTCTTTTATGGTACTGTCACGGCCACTCTTGTCTCCCTTTCCCCGTAATTCTCTCCTCTTGGGCTTGATCCCTATCTTCCCTCACCAATGCATACCAAAAAAATTTGAAAAAAAAAAAAAAAAAGAAAAGAAGAAATCTATCTTTCTAAAGCTAAAATAGTAAAAAGTCCTGTTAAAATACAAAATTGGGAACGAAATAGTCTGGAAAATTCAATACGCAAAAAAGAGCATAGATAGACAGGGATCACACCTGATGACCTAAACACCACCACCTTTCCCATTCTCACGCTCCATCGGCGAGAGAGAGAGAGAGATGTAATATTGGTTTGTCACTCTTAGGACAGTTTCCCGCCAGCTGACATGAAAATGACAGAGGTAACGCGATAGGTACAGTGGGGTCAGGGCATGGCGTCAGAAGAGGAAAGCCGTAGTAGCTAGCCAGCTAACTCGATCGAGAGAAGGAGGAGGCCGGAGCTAGGACCACCTGACTTTTAGGGTGTGGCCGGGATGGGGTCTGATCAAAGCTCCAGAGAGGAATCTCATGACACTGCGACTCATCGTCCAGTGAACTGTACGTGTGGACGTAGTGCAACCCCTGTTATATATATATATATATATATGTGATCAGTATAATTAATATTTCAAGTGTGTTGGATTACTACTGCCACCTTAATATATCACAACGTCGTACACCATAATATAGCTAGCTAGGAAACATCGAAAAGAGTTTTAAAAAATATATGCAAACACTAGCTGCGGTTTTGACTCGAGATAAAATAAATGGAGATAAAAAGAAGTAAGTTGAATAAATTATTAAAAAATATTATTTTAAGATTTGAAAATGTTAAATTATTTATTATATTTAATGTAAAAATTTTAAAAAATTCTAATTATAAAATCAAATAAAATGAAGTACCTCTTATATCTAAACAAAGCCTCAAACGTGCACTGCATTCAAGTATTATTCTATTTGATCTTAGCTTATAATAAAGATATAGAGTGGGTTGATCAGTTCTATTCAGGTGAAGTACTTGATCAATTCTGGCCTCCCTTTTGGTTGTATACAAGCTATATATGTGTTTAATTCAACCGATATTTACAAATGAATTGAGTGCGATCCATCTATTAGTATCGGAACATGAAAGTCAAAGTAGCTGGATTATGAGCCATGCATGTTGGATGGATGTGTTGAGTACTGTGGAGTCTGGTTCAAATGCCTTTACTCGAATAAAGTCAGGCAGAGTCGAACGTTCAATGTTAGCTCGATAGTGAGCTCGAGCAGTTGCGGGAAGGAAGTTCGCTCGACACGCCGCTCAAGCGAACATTCATTTTACACGGATTTAGGATTTTTTCCGCCGTTTGATTATATATATGATTATTATATCATATGGCCGTACTATAGAAACACTGCATGTTGAAGAACAGTAAATTGCCCCACCATTGTATTGTGATTCCTCAGTAATAAAAATCCTCTGTAACTCCCGTAGACGTAGGTAATTTGCCGAACCATGTAAATATTTGTGTTGTGTGTGATTGATTTCTCTTTTATATTATTTTTCACTTTATTGTTATCGTTTTTACAACAATTGGTATCAGAAACAAGGTTCGAGTATGAGGGAAAATGATAGCTGGAGATGAAGTGAAGGTATCAGGGATCGAGAAGTTTGATGGCACGGATTTTGGATATTGGAGGATGCAGATAAAGGACTACCTCTATGAGAAGAATTTCATCTTCCTCTATTGGGAAAGCGACCGGAAAATATGGATGAGGCTGATTAGAACCTGTTAGATCGACAGGTTTTGGGGGTTATTCGATTAACCCTGTCGAGATCTGTTATACACAACGTCATCAAGGATAAGATGACTGCAGATCTCATGGCGGCTTTGTCAGGTATGTATGAAAAGTCGTAAGCGAATAACAAGGTACATTTAATGAAAAAGTTATTCAATTTAAAGATAGCAGATAGTACGTCTGTTGCGCAACATCTGAATGATTTTAATACTATCACAAATCAATTGTCGTCTGTTGAAATTAAATTTGATGATGAGATACGTGCACTAATATTATTGGCTTCACTGCCAAATAGTTGGGAAGCCATGAGAATGGTTGTCAGTAATTCTGCCGGTAAATCTAAGTTGAAATATGATGATATTCATGATTTGATTTTGGGTGAGGAAGTGCGCAGGAAAGATTCAGGCGAAACCTCGGGTCCGAGTTTAGCACTAAATGTTGATTCTCGAGAGAGAACACAAGACAGTAACTCAAGCAGAGGAAGATCAAAATCAAAACACAGGAGTAAGAGCAAGTTGATGCCTGATCAACAGGAAACTTGCTGGAATTATAGCAAAGTTGGCCACATAAAGAAGAACTGCAAAAATCCTAAGAAGACCGAGAATGATAGTGCTAATGTGGTAACTGAAGAAGTACATGATACACTATTACTTGCAATTCATAGTCCAGTTGATGATTGGATACTGGATTCAGGGGTTTCTTTCCATACATCTTCTCACCGGGAGCTAATACGGAACTATGTTGCAGGTGATTTTGAAAAAATGTATTTGGCTGATGCAGAGGTTTTGAAAGTAGTGGGAATGAGAGACATTGATATTGCACTCCCTAACAAGAACAAATGGACCTTGCAAAAAGTTAGACACATTCCTGAGTTGAATAAGAACCTCATTTCTATTGGGCAGCTCGATGAATGTGGTCATTCAATAGTGTTCTCAGATAGCACTTGGAAGGTCACAAAATGGGCATTGGTACTGGCTCGCAATAAGAAAACTGGTATACTATATATGACTACTGGTTTGATTAACACTATTGCTACTACCGTTACAGAGAGTACAGTAGATTTGTGGTATTGTAGGCTTGGGCATATGAGTCATAAGAGTATGAAAGAACTTATGTCTAGAGGCAAGCTACCAGAACTGAAGTCAGTTGATCTCAGTATGTGTGAAAGTTGCATTATGGGGAAATAAAATAAGGTCAGCTTCTTGAAAAGTGACAGAACGCCTAAGACAGGAAAACTGCATATAGTGCACACAGATGTGTGGGGTCCTTCTCTAGTGGCATCTCTTGGAGGTTCTCGTTACTATATCACATTCATCGATGATTATAGTAGGAATGTGTGGATTTATTTTTTGAAACATAAATCTGATGTATTTAATGTGTTCAAAACTTGGAAGGCCATGGTTGATACAGAAATAGGCCTAAAACTGAAATGTTTGAAGTCTGATAATGGTGGTAAGTATATTGATGGCAGGTTCAAGAAATATTGTGCAGCTCCGGGTATCAGAATGGAAAAGATAATTCCTGGGACACCACAACAAAATGGAGTTGCTGAACGTATGAACAGAACCATAAATGAGTGTGCTTCTATAAGCATGAGGTTGCAGGCTGGATTACCACCTACTTTCTGGACAAATGCAGTCAGCACTGCCGTCTATTTGATAAACAGAGAGCCATCAGTTCTATTGGATTGTGGATTGCCTGATGAGGTTTGGACCGGGAAAGAGATCAAATTTTCTCACCTTAAAACTTTTGGTTGTCTTTCTTATGTTCTTATTGATTCTGATGCTCGTAGTAAACTTGAGGCTAAGTCAAGGAAATGTTATTTCACTGGCAATGGAGACGAGGCATTTGGTTATCGTTTCTGGAATGATCAAGGTCGGAAGATCATAAGAAGCAGGAATGTGATTTTCAATGAGAAAATTGTGTACAATGATAAGTCTAGTAAAACTTCTGAAGTAGCTCCTTAGGAGTCCGAATTTGTAAGATTGTATGACCTACCAGAGGTCACAATGCAGTATAGAGATGTGGGTGACGGAGAGAGTGGGTCCAGTGCACCTATTCCTATTATTCCGCAATCAGTTTCAAAGCCGTCCATTCCTACAGCTACAATTCGCAAGTCAGTTAGGACTATACGTCCTCCATAGTGTTTCTCACCTACTTTGAATTATATTCTGTTGATAGATGATGGAGAAGCACAGAGTTACGAAAAAACCTTGCAAGATGAAAATTCTAACAAGTGGGAGTTGGTCATGAAAGATGAAATGGATTCTCTGTTAGGAAATCAGACATGGGAGTTGACAGAACTTCCATAAGGGAAGAAGGCATTACACAACAAGTAGGTGTACGGGGTGAAAACTGAGCATGATGGCAGTAAGAGGTACAAGGCCAGACTTGTTGTAAAAGGCTTTCAATACAAGTGCAGGGTACATCAGATGTCAGGCATATCACTGTTGCTATGTCAGACACTTTGACAATTCTTACATTATTCTGTTGTTGTATGTGGATGACATGCTTATTGCAAGGGCTAGTATTGATAAGATCAATAATCTGAAGAAGCAGATGTCAGAGCACTTTGCAATGGAGGATTTGAGAGCTGCAAAGTAAATCCTTGGCATGAGAATTGTCAGAGATAGAGTCAGAGGTACGTTGAGACTCTCACAGGCTGATTATGTGAAAAAGGTACTCAATAGGTTTAATATGGACAAGGCCAAACCAGTTGGCACACCCTTGGGCAGTTACTTCAGACTCAGAAAGAATCAGTCACCTGAGTTAGAGGAGGAACAAGATTACATAAGTAAGGTTTCTTATTCCTTAACTATTGGTTCACTTATGTATGCTATGGTTTGCACAAGACATGATATTGCCCATGCAGTGGGAGTTGTGAGTAGATACATGAGTAACCAAAGAAAACAACATTGAGAAGCAGTGAAATAGATTTTGAGTTACCTAAAAGGCTCCTAAGAAACGTGCTTGTGTTTCTCAAGAGAGAGCTTGGAGATGCAGGACTATGTTGATGCTGACTTCGCTGGAGATATTGATAACAGAAAGAGTACCATGTGCTTTATTTATACACTTGGTGGTAGAGCTATAAATGAACCAGTCTGTTCGATAGCCCGATCGGTACTCGTTCAATTAAAATCAAATCAAACTCGACTTGTGAAAAAAAAAAACTTGTTCGTTAAAACAGATACCCGCTTGATTTGTAAATGACACATACCCGACAAAACTCGACTCGACTCGACTCGGTTAAGACTCGTTTATGCTCGAGTAAACTCGTTAACTCGACTCGATTAAAACTCATTCATATATTGATAAATATATACATATACCTATGCATGTATATATGTATTAGCTAATGATATAAGTATACCACTTTTATAATTAAATATATAATATATATTCTAATTATGTATGTCTAGATAGTCAATATATTTCATAGGTATATTTTATAATTTGTATAATAATTAGTTAATAAAATTTGATAATTTCATATACTAATATGTGAGAACTCTATATGAAATAGATATATGCTATCATATTAAGTGTATAAATTAATAAAATATGTAGGCATATAATATATTATTATTTTGGATAAATATCAATTAGTTAAATATTAATTATTTATAAATTTTTAAAAATTTTATAATTTAATAGAGATTCTACTTGTAAGTTATATAAATTCAATATTAGTTCTTTTTTTAATTTAATTTATTAATTATTAAATCTTATTAAAAAAAACAATTCAAGCTCGAGCTCGGCTCGACTCGAACTTGAACTCGTTTGTGGGACGAGCTCAAGTTCGAGCTCGAGTTGAGAGTTTAGCTTATCGAGTCGAGGTCGAACAAAAAATTAAAAAAAATATCGAACTCGAACTCAAGTATTTTGAATCGAGTCAAGCTCGGCAAGCCAAAAAGGGGCTCGATTTGGCTCTATTACAGCCTTACTCGGTGGTACTGCAATGTCATAGGGTTCTAATATACAGAAAACAGTTTCTTTGTCTACTACAGAAGCTGAGTATATTGCAATGTCAGAAGCTGCAAATGAGATAATATGGCTACAGCGCTTCTTGGAGGAATTAGGTAAAAAGAATTAGAAAGACACTCTCTACAGTGATAGTCAGAATGTCATATTCATTGTCAAGAATTCAGCATTTCATTCAAATCAGGTATCACTTCATACGATCATTGTTAGATGACGGATAGTTGTTACTTGAGAAGATCTGTGGAAGTAAGAACCCTATTGATATGTTGACAAAGGGTGTTACATGTGAGAAACTGAAATTGTGTGCAACTTCAGTTGGTCTTCTAGCATGAAGACATGGGTAGTGAGTTGCAGAGGTGGAGGATATCATGTTTGAAGAAGATGGCGATACAGTGAGTGTACCAGTCTTCAAGTGGGAAAATTGTTTAGTACTGTGGAGTCTGGTCCACATCACTAAGCGGAGGCATTAGCTGCTTGAGCGAAATTAGGCAGAGTCGAACGCTCGATGTCAGCTCGACAGTGAGTTCGAGTGGTTGCGGGAAGAAAGTTCACTCGACACGCCGCTCAAGTGAACATTCACTTTACACGGATTTAGGATTTTTTCTGCCGTTTGACTATATATATGATTATTATATCATATGATCGTACTGTAGAAATACTATTCAAGAACAGTAAATTGCCTCACCATTGTATTGTGATTTCTCAGTAATAAAAATCCGCTGCAACTCTCGTGAATATAAGTAATTTATCAAACTATGTAAATATTTGGGTCGTGTGTAATTAATTTTTTTTTATATTATTTTTTACTTTATTATCATCTTTTTTAACAATAGGATGGATTATGGAGACATGAAGTCGAGTCAGTTGACGACGGCAGAGGCTGTTAATGTCGGAGATGGAGGGCACTCGCCAACGTCGTCAGCTCAATACCATAAGTGCCGACAACTTGATTTCTCCGATGTAAAATCCGTGCCCTTCGTCTGTAGTTCTCTTATGCATGACTTTCTGCGGCTGCTGTGCAGGGCATTGAAGCAGCTGTCTCTCGTCATTGTTGTCATTAACTGCACCTCCTACCACGTGACCTGTAGATTTCTAATAATTGACCAGCGGCAAGCCTAGTGGAATTCGACCACCAAATCCATCCATTTGATTCTCAAAAAAAAATATTAAATTCGACAGCCAGTCCTATTTGCAGATATAAATTGACAACTAGTTTAAATGAGATATTTTTTAAAAATTAAATAAAATATTATTATAATACAAAATATTAATATTAATTTTATTTTTTAAATTAAAAAAAATTAAATTATTTATTATATTTTATATGAGAATTTAAAAAAATTATAATTATTATATGAAATGAGATAATTTAATTTTGTGTAACCAAATTAACCCCTAAGCTTAGTTACTGTCTAGTACTACTGGACTTAACTTATTTTTCCGAAAAGTTGATATATATATATATAATAAATAAATAGATCTCATAAAATTAAATTTATAAATTAACATAATTTTATATAATATATTAGATTTATTTTATAATTAAAAAAAAAAACTTTACACAATCTAACATGTCACAAGTCACGTTAATTTATAAATTTTTTTTATAAAATATATTTGTGGTTAAAACATTTATCTTTTTCTTAAAAATTATAAATCTTATTTATTTAATCTAAACTTATATATAATAGAGTTTCTCTTCTTCTTAAAGATTATAAATGCTAATTTTTTAATCTAATCTTCTATACAATACGAACAGTTGAATATCAAATGGATGTGGTTTACTTTAATAAGAGAAATTCTTTAATCATAAAAAATACATAAAGTAAGTTTACAAATTAATATGATTTAATGTAATACGTCAAATTATAAAATTATTTTTAATATAGAATAATCTAACACATCACTTGAATTTACGTAAGTTTATGGATTAATCTCTTTGTGCCTGTGACTATGTAGCAGTTATCCTCAAATAATATTTCAAACATTTATTTGTCGATGGATCCGTCAAAACTTCAACAAATTTCAAGAGAATTGACAACTTACATAATGAGTATTTTTATTTTTTTGTTGGATTTTGGCGTCTGACATGGGACATGAGTACTAGATCAGTGGATCATTGGCTGTAATAATAAATTACCAGGTAAACGACGAGGAATATGGAATAATACATTCAACGAAAATTGAGACCTGTTTCTGGATTTTAAGTAGAGTTGGGTTCAGGCAAACAAAGTGCAGATGGGTAAAGACTCGCTCTTACTTCAAAGGGCCACCGAAATTCTCGATCCTGCTTATTTACTGATCTCTAGTCTTAATTCACGATCGAAAAAACTCTCATCGATATATGGATTCTTGGCCAAAACTAGAAATGATATGATAATTGCGAAGAGGATAAGCTTGAACATATATATATTCCGAAAGATCGATCATTAATTCACCAATCCGATTGATTAAGGGCTGAGGTTTTCAATGGATGTTTTCGTCTCTCATCGTGATCTTCTCTACGTACCATTGTTCATGCTACTTGGGTTGATACGATTGAGCAATAGAGCGCAGCTTTCTGTTGGTCCATATATAGTGGAAATTCAACAGATTCTGCTCGATCCAACAGTTGGGAGATGCAGCGGTAGATTAAGGTGTCGGTTAGTAACCATGCATTGTCCTATGTGGTATATGGTATAGCAATTGGAGGACACTTGTGACTGTTGGATCATGTTCTTGGACATGAAACAAATGATTGAGCCCAAAAAGTCCTCTGATGAGTTCGTTTTTATCTTCATATATAAGTTTGCGATAAGTGAGCTAGCTAGCTAGCTTTTTGCAAGAACTTTTGTGCTTGCGCCTGTTTTTTCAAATATATATTTGAGATTTGCATTTAAAGTCAATCATATATTAACACGTACGTCATGTGGATTTAAAAAAAATTATCTGTCAAGAAAAATTGTGCCAGAAAATACACCTTGAGTCATTTAATAATTTGACTACGCATGCGCATGTAGCTCTTTCTCTCGTTCATTTGTTGTCTGCTGTGACTGAGAAGTAAAGATTCTCACCGCGAGTGAAAATGGAATTTTCCAGCTCAAAAGAGGAAAAAGAAGTAGACAACAGTGATTGCGTAACCTGCAAAACGCCAAAAGAGCAATTACATGCAATGCCAAAGATCCTAAACCTAAAAATTAAAAACCCCGCTTCCCACTACCACACAAAAACAAAACAAAAAAAAAAAAAAAAAAAAACAAACAAACAAAAACAAAAAAACAAAAACAAAAAGAAAACTACGTACGCAGAAGCAGAAGTTTAACTTACCAGACATAAACTGTAAACCCAATTTTTTAACATAAGAAGTAGAAGAGAAGGTTGGAGAAGGGTAAAAATAGAGCTTAATAAATATGGATTTTCACAAATGAAAAGTATTAGAAGCCTTTCTGCGAGTAAAGACACCTCTTCCCTGCAGGAAATTGATGACCACACTCTCGTCCCCCTCTTATCTCCTCCTCCTCCTCCTCCAAGCTTAGAAGCTTTGACAAATAAATTAATTGTTTTTAATTTAACAAGTCTTAATATCGAGAAAGCCTGTTGTTTTTTTTGTAATATTCCTTGATAACTGCTGATCGATTTTCTCAGTGACCGGGGAAGTATAGATCTTCCCCCACCACCATCAGGAAGAGAGAGACGAAAAGGAGATAATGGAATTCGACGAGCACGAAGAACAAGATGAAGATATGATGGAGATTCCAACTCCACCGCCCGGGTACGAATCGGTCAGTAACTCGGCAAGGCCAAAAATGGGGTCCAGCGTCGGAGAGGGGATCAGGACCGGGGCTGGGAATACGACGATCAGGTACAGAGAATGCATGAAGAACCACGCCTTGAGCATAGGCGGGCATGCCGTAGATGGTTGCTGTGAGTTCCTGGCCGCTGGCGACGAAGGAACCCTCGACGCCCTTAAATGCGCCGCCTGTAACTGCCATCGCAATTTCCATCGTAAGGAGACGAACGGCTCATCAGAAGCGGTGTTGTACCACCACCATCACCAAATCTCCCCCTACTATCGGTCGGCACCGCCACCTCCACAGACGGGGTACCACCTCCGCTTAACGACTCCTTCTCAGTATCACAGGCACCCGTTGGCGTTGCCATCAGCTTCTGGTGGCGGTGGGGGTGGTCACAGCAGGGAAGGAGAGGACATGTCAAACCCTAGTAGCAGTGGCGGTGGCGATGGGAGTTCTGAGTCGAAGAAGAGGTTTAGGACCAAGTTTACCCAAGAGCAGAAGGAGAAGATGCTCGCGTTTGCGGAGAGCCTGGGGTGGAGGATTCAGAAGCACGATGAAGCAGCGGTTGAACAGTTTTGCGCCGACACCGGCGTCAAACGGAATGTCCTAAAGGTATGGATGCACAACAATAAGCACACTCTGGGAAAGAAACCCTAATTTTCAAGAATATTGGTTCCGCGTTCATGAGATTGTGGAATTGATAATGGTAATGTAAATTCACTCGAGATCTAAATAGCTAGGGTTCTTTCTGATCATTATTAATTCCCATTTTCGTTTTCAGTTGTTAGTTTATATATACACATAGTGTTTTGTTTTTTCTTAGTTTAATTTTCTTGTTCCGATCAGCATAGGAGATGGTCGATGATTTATTGTGTCAGGTTAAATTCTAACTTGATCTCTAATGCGCGCATGCTTTAAGAGTTGGTGTAGTGGAGATCCAGAATATTGCGCGCAGCACCAAGGTAGAGTGTCAGTTGCCTCTTAACTTGATCACTAAATCTTCAGTGATCTAACATGCGAGAAGATTATAGAATTGCAGTACTCACGAATTGTATTTTTGTACCGTTTGATCATAATAGATCGTTTTCATCATTATCGTGAATGTGATCATGAATCAAGAGAATTCCAAAAATCGAATCAAAACGTGGGTTGCATGCAATGCAAAGCTGCAATTTTTGTGTGTCCCTATTCACATCTGTCGTCTACTCCTCCTTTCTCTCCACTTCACCGCTTCAGCTCTCTCTCTCTCTCTCTCTCTCTCTCTCTCTCTCTCTCTCTGTGTGACATTAATTACCCTCAACCTCCATTTGCGTTCTGGAGGCTTGGAGTTCGAAATCACGGATTAAGTCGATCGGGAGGGAGACAGATGTGCCCAGCAGAGGGGTAAGGTGGATAAGAAATGCCAGTAGTGTGTAAACTGGATTGGGCCATGGACATGGGGATACACCATTCACACCATTCCTTTCTTTTATATTTATTGTGTGTTAGGTTTTAACAGTACCTTGTCCTCAATTAATTGCAAATTTTCCTCGCACACAGATACACATATAAATATATATATATATATAAATTTTATATGAAAATTTAACACCACACGCCTTTTACCTCCGCTTAAGTAATATGTAATTTATTATTCTTTTCTTCTATTTTAATACTTAAATATGTATTATATGTTCAAATATATTGACAAAAATAACAAATTACATAATAGAGATGTGTGTTGTATTGATTACATGAAATTATATTAGTTTGTGAATTTAGTTTGTATAATTTATTTGTGTATGTAACAGTTCTCTTCTTATATATATATGTGTGTGTGTGTGAGTGTGTGTTTGGGCGCACTTTTCCCTCCTTTCTTTTCGCGTTCTCTTTCCCATGCTTTCTTTTAAACCGTATTCGATCTTCCTCGGTTACTCTGGATCATGTAGCATTAGTTTTTTTTTTTTTTTTTCCATAAATTTTTAAGCATATTTTGGGGAAAAAAAAATTCGGTAATTTAACAGCAGAAGTTTGCATCGATCAGTTTGAATTTTAGATTATAGATGTCGCCGGAACAATAAATCATCATACAATAAATCTAAGAACATGGCTTATCTATATGGAAGATATATACTCCTTAAAATCATTATCCAGGATATTGATTAAAAACAACGTTCATGAACGCAATCAAAAGTTTTTCAAGTTTCCATACTTTTAATTATTCAAACGTCTTCACATGCACTAAAACAATCTTGATCATGATCAAAACATCATGATATCTTGATTTATAACAAACAAAAACCAAGACAACTTTTAAAAAATTCACAATTTTATTAATTCTCTCTTTGATACTATTTTCAATAGGTCTCACCACTTTGTTTCGAATCTCATATCTATGCGTACGCAACTAAAATATTAAATTAAGAAAAATAATAGTTGAAATCGTGAATATATAAATATCGCGTAATTATTTAAAAAATAAATAAATAAATACATGATTTATATGAAAAGAAATTAATTTTTTAATAGAAGATCTTACTATTTTTTAAAATAATTATATGATATTTACACATTTTACAACTATATATAATATTACTTTTAAATTAAGTAGCTGTTTGGAAAAAAACCCCGCTGCCCTGCATTAATATTCGTCAGAAGCTTTTCTTCTAATTACTACATACGTAGTACGTGACTGATCCCCCCACATGGCTTAAGTTGTTATGTATTAAAGGTCACATCTAGGGACGTTGGTATTCTCCCCGAATACATTTTGAGCGGAGTACTAATATATATATATAATAGACGCACAACCATATTTTAATATATATGCATTATATCTGTAAAATGATGATAATTTCATAAATTATTTTACAAAAGTATCAATATTTCTTTAAAAATATTGTTGTATAAATTAAGGGTTTTGAATATAGTTATATCTGCATCATTTTCTGCGACAGCCACTCTCAATAGGTACCAAACAATGTCAATCCCCATCAGCCAGTCCAAGAAGGGTGGGGGTATTCATTTGGACCTCTATGACCAGCATATCATGTACATATATACATATATATATATATATTTAGGAATTAAGAAATCATTGCTAATTAATTTTCTTCAACAGTATTGATATGCTTGCTTAGCTTGACCCCTCCATAAAAAAGATAAATATAAAAAAGAGGGGGTTGGGGTTTGGGGGCAGTCAAATTAATCGTCCCAGTTAGATAATTAAGAAAAGGATATGCACAGAGAGAGAGAGAGAGGGGGGGGGGGGGGGGGGGGGGGGGGGGGGGGGGGGCATATCATGTGTACGTGGACAGAAACTGAAAAACAGCAAAGTGGAGAGGTTGATGTTGGAGAAAGTCAAGTAGTAATATGCATATAAATAGTGTATCTAAAAAGAAAGTTGTGAATTAGCATCTTGTCGGGAAAACTCAGCAATTCCTACTTCCATCTATCTCATGAGGCTGTGGCTTCAGCCTAGCTTGATGCTATCTATATATCTTTATTTATTCTGCTGCACTTTCTACACGTGTGGCTCCCCTCCCCTCCCCTCAATCCACCGACGTTCATTAATTGCGTCCTCATTATCTGATGCATGCGGCCTCTATCTATTCATACGTACATACGTACTTTCCCTATTTAACTAATTAATTAATTTTCACGGCATGCAACGTGATCATGATGCCATCTTCTTCTGATTTGTCCCTAATAAAATTTATGAGATTTTAGCTACTTGTGCTTTTCTAGCTTTCGAGGCCGTTCTGTAAATTATAGTAACTTTATAATTAAGTTTCTACATTAATGGATATCTCAACTTCATGCATGGCCTGTATCTATCTTTTTGGGATCTACATGACAGGTTAGTTTTTTAAACATATTAGTTTCATAGGAAATTTTATAACTCTATATTAAATGAAGGGTAATTTTATAAAATTGAAATTTATTTATAATGAAGTGGGATGCTTCCATTATATATTGGCTGATTGTAACCTGGATTGTAAAATAATTGTAAAACGTACAGTTACAATTGTATCATTAGTACTCTTAGTTCATATCTCGCTTCTAGCTAGTTAAATATCATTTTGGTCTAAAAAAATAAGTGAAGATAAATTACAAAAAGTCTTATTATACATGATGGAAAAAAAAAAAACCCTTAATTGTATGGTAAAAGAAATTAATTTACCTGAAATATAAGATCATATGTTTATGTATTGGATGTAGACAGCTAGAATTTTGGTCCCTACTTCTTACTTTTTATTTTTTATTTTTTTATTCTTCTTCTATTGTAATAGCCCTACTTGATATACTGCAGTGTCTTAATTTCAGACAGAAATATGGGTCAGTCCTGAGTTGAAGCTTATCACCTTTCAAATCGCCCTTCAGATCTGGCTGGGCCCAGACAATTAGTACATCACTCCCAAACAACAAACATTGGTCCAAAGGACTATTTTGATAGGAACATTGGTGCTGATCCTCATAAAGCTTTGAAATTAGAGCACTCTGTCTTCCCTCTCGGGGAACTCGATTTTCTTGGGCTTATGCTAGGATTCGTTTGCCTTGGTCTTGGATCTTTTTTTTTTTTTTCTTTTTTTTTGGCAAATTCTTATTTGGAAGTAGATGATATAATATTTATTAAATATTTAATATTATTTTAAAAATCTATATATGTATTAATAAATGTCGTATAAATTATTTCTCTTATACTTAAAAGAATTAAATTTTAAGAAAAATTTGAGAGAAATATATATATATTTTTTCTCTCTACTTGAGGCTTTAGCCGGCGCCTAATACTTAACGGAATTGGGGTCCATAATAACGGTACTAGGGCTTTTTTTTTAAGATTGAGAGCCCATCAAACTTGTGAAGTCTGCCGAATGACTTTGTTTCCTCTGGCATTTAAGGTCTGGGTTCAACAAGCTCGTATGGGCATTTTCCAAGCTTTTTCATGTGTGTTGTGGGGGGGGAGTATCCACAACAAAACATGAGTCATGGCAATTAAGAAATGTCGTCTTCACTGATCTGTTAGAGGAGGTTCCAAAAATGGGACAGCTTGATTTGACAGACTAATATGGAAATGCCAAACCTATAATGGTTGCCTAATTGTAGCATTCGACAGGCTATTTCAAGATAATTCCGAATCAGAGTCATTTTCATCCTAGATTGGCTAGGAACTAAGATCCAGACATGCTTAGCTTAAATACTACTTCAGGATTGGTTTTACCACGTATCTAATATCTAACACGGGCCTCTCAGTTATAGCTTATTATCATATCACCTAATATTCACGTCTAACTTAAAATGTTCAGAATTTTTTCATGTACGTTTGCTCTATTTAATTCCTTTTTTCCACCCCATTTTCGACTTGGGTTAATGACTAAAGAGGTATTATTTGAGAATAAGGTTTTATATATATATATACAATAATTTTCTATTCTAAATACTTTCAACGGCTCGGAAAGAGATAAATAATCAACGTCATTAGATATTGTCCATGAGCACTGTGGACGGAGGACTCCCCCTACAGGTTAATTTTTTTTTTTTTTTTTATCAATGAGTCAACCTTCTTTAAAAATGAGTGACGATTAATTTTACATGCATTAAGAGGGGTGCAAAATTCGCAAAGTTCATCATCTCATTAGTTATAATCACAAGTGTAAGGTGATATTTGTCTTATCCACCGTTTTTTTTTTTTTTTTTTTTCGATAGGTATCTTATCCACCGTTTATACAAAGCCAACCTCAAAGTTGTACATCACAAGCTTTCTGAAATTTAATTGGAACACGGTATTGTGATCACAAGCAAGCTATAGGTGTAATTTCAGAACCAAACTCAAAACACCAAGACACTTTTTTGGACTGCAGCTCCAATCGAGAATTGTCCCCAGCTGCCACAGTCCAAGACAACCCAAACCATGTACGATTGTGGATCATTTCAAATGTATTGTATGTATTGCTGCAGCAAACTAGATTGATGTCATTATCAGGAAAAAAAAAAAATCATAGCTGAAGCCTGAGGCGGAAGACAAACATTTTTAGACAGTACTGTTTTTAGAACATGTCATTGAACGTGGTGATTACAAATTGCATCTCATTAAGAAGAAAATAAAAGGCCAAAAGGAAAATGATCAACCAAGAAACATTAAGATATAAATTAAAAAGGAAGAATATCTGGTGTGAATTTAAATAATATTGCAACAGTAGAGTCACCTTTATCAGAATTCAGAACTCAATAATTTTAGTTTAACTCATCAAATGGACTATACTTTTCATCACGCCAAACAACACCAGCGAACATCCGGCAGCATATAAAATATACATAATTTTAGCTTACACATCCCCATATTCTGGACAGGATTTCTTTTTCTACATCAACTTGTTGGTAATAAGTTGTTCCATCTGCGACATGTTCAAAAGTTTGGCCCTTGTTCATCATAGGCTGTTGGGCTGCAAGGCTCCTTGAAGATTTTTCACGGCACTATCATAGTGTAAAAAGCCCATAAACCAAAATTCATGGTTGTCAACAGAGATAACCTGTATGTATTTTTCCCCAGCCTTGACTTTACTTGTTGAAGGATTGACAGCCCTCAGCTGATGTAATGGAATAACCACCTATTTGTGCAAAAGGGAAGCATAAACGCCAATATCTTTAATCCACTGAAGAGAAAATCAAAAGACTAAAAGCTAGTAAACAAATACTTAGACAAACCAAACATTCACGATTGCCTGCTAAGAGAGAGAAGGTGAAGTTTGTAAACTTGGTCCTATATCTAATCACGAGCAGATTGACCAAAAGTAATTAAAGCAACTAAGGCAGCAGATTGATTAGCTACTGCTGGACACAGGTTGCAAGAGAACATTTTATAGCAAGATTACTTATCTTGGATCTCATAAACGTCCTGGATAACCTTTGTATATTTGGTAAAGCAGATGCATCTCCTCCTGCTCTTATCTTTCTTTTTTCTCTTAAAAAAGTATTCCAAGCTGTGTATCGAGCTACGGATTTATTCATGATGATATCCGCATTCTTTTCCTTATATTGTTAAACATAAATAGCTAGCCTAGCATTCTATATATATAATTCTTATTTACTAATAAAAAACAAATAAAAGTACGTCTTCTGCGGCATTTTTCATTTTCTAACATATATCTATTCTATTTGCACTCTTTTTTTTCTTCGGTTAAAATTTGTTGTTATGCCAACATATTTACAGTGTTGCAGGGTCACTTTTTGAATCTATGATAGGCATGTCATTCTTTAGCATTTTCAAGAAGCCTTTGAGCCTTCTACTGTCCCCACTTATAAATCCCCCCCCCCCCCCCCCCCCCCCTTTTATTTTTCCTGCTGTTGAGTAAGTTCATATATACTTCCTGCATACAGGAATAACATCCCTATTCTCTTTAATAAAATTGATCCCGTTCTTTTTAAAAAATATATATTTCTGGAAAAACTTAGGGGGGACACTTACTCCATTCGTTCCTCTAAACAAGAATATACCTCTAAAGATTATTTTTTTATATATAAGTAATCTGTAAAGATTGTTTCTGTCGTAGTTTCCTGCTTTCTACCGTGCAGTAGGTATTTCCTTTATGTACTTCCTGTGTACTTGAGCTGAAACTATTCTTGGTAATAAAATTCTTATTAATTATGAAAAAAAGTAATCTCACTAACATCAATATAAATTCAAATCTTGAGTCATTCATAACTTTCTACAATCAACAACTCTATTCATAACTTTCCTGGACACCCGGTGCCAATAAAAAATAATAATAATTCTCCAATCATTCACAACTTTCAATTAGAAAGTGGATTACCTCTTTCTTTTCAACTCTATTATTGCTAATAAACTTAACTCCCTCACAGCTCAGGAGGAGACATGACAGAACAATAACATCTTCTCTTCAATGGATTCAGGTTACACAGCAGTATGATAACTATCTCCAGTTTGCAAGAACCACCACATGTTATAATGCAAGCAAGAGAATGGGCAAAGGGGGCGAAAAGAACCACTATGGAGAATGCTAAAAGTCTAGTATTGCATGTTGAACATCAACCAGAACATTAACCATCAATCCAGCAATTTGGTATTTAAATGGACAAAGCACCGTTAAAAGACTTGAGAACTTGAAAGGTTCCACCCAAATTCCATCAATTATCAAGCAATAAAAAATAAAAAGAGGGCGTTCGTGTATATAAACTACTAGGTAATAGAAATCCTAGAACAGCAGTTCACGAAAATTCACAAATCAAGATATAAAAATCATATAGTCATTTATTAAAAAATAAAAAAAAAATGATAGGATGATGTCATTATTAAAAAAAAGCTGATAGGATGATGTTATTAGCTCTTAAGGTTGCAATTAATCAAAAATCTGACAAGCATAAAGAACAGTTTACCTTATAATAGCTCCACTGAGTCTGTTCACCAGCTTCGTAAGAGAGTGGATTATCGCTACAAAATGCAAGTTTTGCTGTGGACATATACAGAACTCCCATTACTGGTCCAGCAGATGTGGATAGATAGCATGCATATGTCTTTAGAAGCTTCTCCTCTGGAGCGGTCTCAAAATTATGTCGAAAAATCTTCTCATAACCACCTTCTGCCAGGACTTTTGTACTTTGAGCAATTCTTCCGACAGCAGCGTCAGCAAAACTAGGTCCGGTTTTCACTGATCAAAGAAAAGCTCGTTACATGCATCACAAACTCTTTTTTTTTTTTTTCTTTGATAGGTAATCAAGAATTTTTCTTCATAAGAAAATAAGGCATAGCCAAAGTACACAGGATGCATACCTGAGTACCTAACTAAGGTTACATGCATCACAAACTACACAAGAAACTAAATGGCATTGATGCTACAACTATTTGGATCACAACCACCACCTATAATTGATACTTCAACTACTCGGAGCACAAAAATAACTTCAAAGGCATCTTAGACAGAATGAATCATGAACGAGGAACACGAATCATAGAGTTCATAGCATTCAAAGTAATACTCACAGTGCTGCCACATGTTCCCAGCGAGATCCTCGGCCTTCTTCGTGGCCTCGACCGCCTTCTTCCCCAACTTACCGAGCACATCTTTCACCGAATCCATTTTATCTGACAATCATTAACCTTATCACAAAAGTTCCACAACTACTTAAAAAAACCCACACAGAATCATTAGCAACTTTGAAATTCCTCAAATTCATAAAATAATCGAACCGTAAATCTGAGGAAGCCACTCACTCTTGACGGCGGAAGATGGTGCCGGCGCCGGAGCTGCAGAGATGTAGGGATTCGATTCTGGCGGCATCGTGGTGGCGGCGTCGGCGGATACCGGAGCCCTGGCTTCGGCGTTCAAGGGATTCTCAAGCGGCGCTTGCGCTTGCGTTTGCTGCTGCGGTTTCGGTTGGGAACCCATTGGCACGTCGCTCCAGTCCTCAATCGGAGGGGGATGGACATCGTCTGGGCCGAGCTTAGGGTAGGGAGCGTAGTCACCGGAGTTTGGGGGGCTGTGTTTGGAATCGGAGCCCGATGGTGTGGCCTGGTGGGTTTGATCGGCGCTCATGTTTGTTCCGGCGGGGTGGGTTTGATCGGCGCTCATGCTCGTTCCGTTCAGGAAATTCTTGTGTGTGGGTGGATATTGAAAGCTGAAAGAAGGATCCGGAATTTTGAGAATTGCAAGAGGGAAGAATCTTTGAATCGATTGACGGTGGGGTCAAAAGCGTCAAATCGTCAAGCGTCAGGACCAAGTTGATTTGTTGCCGTTAGTTATTAGAAACGGAAGTAGACTGCACTGGATCTTAGAGCCCAATTTGAGTCGGTCTAGTTTGCTTTCCTGGCCTTGGAATGATCGTTCCTCCGGCTTTATTAAGCCCATTAGACTTGGGCTCATTAACAAACGTTTCTAAGATTCCGATGACATTTTCATTTATTTATATCAAGCTAGAAAATGGCAATGTTTATTTCAGTAACTTTTTTCATCAAATAACTCTATTTTAAGGCATTTATATCACACATTATCTATGTAATTTAATTTAATTTTAAAAAATCAAATTTTACAAATCAAATTATGAGTTAGCCTCGATGCAATCTCTACTTAGAGACTATTCACGCAAGTCCATACAATTATTTTTAAAAACTTTTTAAAATTACAATAATTTACTTCTCAAAATTATGTTTATTTTTCCTTTTGCCCCCATACGTCAATTGGTCTGCACACGCAGTCCTCCACTTGAGACTGCAAATAAAATTTATCTCAAATTATATTACTAGAATTGTGTGTTGTATAAAGTCCTTATAATAGCATCTCTCTTTTTTCATTCAACTTCAATCTAAATATTTCTTTAAAAAGTCTAAGCAGTGCATGACTGAAGTTATGCTACTTACAAGTAAGAAGTAAGAGTATGAACATATAATTCACCATGAAAAACATCAAATATAGAGAGAAATTTATCTTACTAGACTTTGTAAGAGCACTTTTACTGGATTATCTAAATGTTAAAAAATTATACTTTTTAGCTATTAGGACAATAAAATTGTCCACATTGAATTAGGTAAAGTGTAGTTACAGTAGCTTTTAGCTTCAGTAATTCTATAACTAAAACCAAATTTGATGTATATTGTAACACCATCAAATTTTTATTTTATTATTTATTTTATAACTCTTTCTCTCTTGGGTACCTCCATTAAACTATGCACTAAATGTTTTGGGTTGATTTGTGCACACTATCTTGCATCAAGTGCCCATATTTTGATGAACTATAAAAAATTATAATATGATTACTAATTAACATATAATAGGTAGAATGATAAAATTAAATAAATTAATAATTAAATATTAAATATTTTTTTAATTATTAATTACTCATTACTATATAATAGATAATTTAATGTGAGAATTTGATGTGAATAATTAAAAATAAATTTATCTTATATTATTTTATTATTATATAAAAAATAAATATTCTAATATGAAAATTTATGTGAATAAAATAGTTAAAAATTAAATTTATCTCTTATTAAAAAAAAAACTGATTTTTAATTTTTACTAATTCGTTGAGATGCTCTAATTTTGCTAAACGATTGGGAAAAGCAAAAGTGCACAATGCGGCGTCAGCGTGCATGCATTTCTTTACTAATCAAGGGCTCGCATCTCAAACTATAACCAAGCACCTTTTTCTCTCTCTCAGTTCAGGCATATGGATGAACTTATCAAGTGGCAGAGAATCACGGAGTTCCTTACCACCCGAAGAGAGAGAGGAAAAAAAAAAGGCGTAGAAAGCCCAGGTCCTATTCAATCCTTGGCTTCTACTTGCAATAAATATTTATGGACAATGACATGATAAAATCTATGGGCCCTCAGATTTCAATATCAAATAGTGGGCAGAGGGACCGAAAGACGTTTCTCCAAGATGTATAGATATTCTTTACTTTCCCAAGTAGCTTTATGCATCTTCCACACTCTCCTTTTAGCCAAGAAGTGGCCTTTCATGGAGCTTTCCAGCCACCTCTCCCCCCCCCCTCTCTAGTCTAGAAAAATACAAACAAAACCTAAGCTCTGCAGATTTTAAATGCAGCCCAACCTTGTTTTCACTTCGCTGTGCCACCAATAATTATACCCGAGGTCAGCTAGAGCCAATGCATATAGGAAACACGCATAAAAAAATACCTGTGATTTCAACTTTAGTTTGAGCAAGTTTCGTCCAAAAATTTCCCCGATTTGGGAACATATACGGCAATTAGTCTGCAAACCAGTGTCCCATTTGCGCATATCTTGGTGTCTTCTACTTGCATAGCTAAAAAGGCTATGACCCAAAAAGGAATGCGTTAAATAAAGCAACTCTGCAATTGTTCTACTTTCCCAACTTTTTCTTTTTTATATTTATTTTTTACCATTGTGGGAAACTCATGGATTCCCAAAGCTCCCAAAGCCAAGCTAGCTATGTAGCCTTATCATCTGCTCACCTCTGTGTAAAATTGTATTGTCAATCTGTAAACCCAGTTTACAGTGAAGTGACCATTAGTTATATTTAAAAGGTGATTCTTAACATATTTATTCAAAAAAGAAGAAGATGATTATACATATAGAGAGAGAGAGAGAGAGAGAGAGAGAGAGAGAGAGAGAGAGAGAGAGAGAGAGAACAAAAAAAAAGGAAATTCCTATACGTATGTCGTTCTGTTATACATCTGTATTTTAAATGGTATTCTTTTAGGTTATTTAGTGCTGTTTTAAGCTAAATCCAGATTCTCAATCCCACAATTGAGACAAACAATAAACAATCTACACGAACACAAAGTAGAAGAGGGCACAATTTGGATATCTGCTTCTGACGCAGAGAGAGAGAGAGAGAGATTACTCACTTTTACTCCCCCTTTTGTTTTATTTTTGTTAGTCTTAAGAAATAATATTAAAAAAGGATTAGTTCCAGAAAGGAAATAAAAAAACCCCCAAACTTAAAAAGTGCAACAAGAATCAATAATCTTCTTCTATTTGGTTTAATTTGATTTAATTTTTATGAGTATATATACCTTTATCTGGTCTTCTATTTTTACTCATAAAAAGCTATTTAAAAGAAGAAGAAGAAGTACGTGTGACTAAATTACCCGGTATCGTTGGAGACAAAGATTGAAGATGCAGCACAGGTAATATACAGTGATAGCCCTTCAGGCAGCACATTATCACCAACTTATGAGCCCACTGAAAAGACCCAAAAATATGAACTTGGACGGTTGGACCACTGCCATCTCCATGATTCTGCCTTGTATTTTTCGACTTTTTTCTTTTTAACTTCCAAATTTCTCTTTTCTATTTTTCCCTTTCTCTTTTCCTGCATGTGAGATCAATAATGCCCATCTACGAGCTTGTATTCACAGTGCTAGATAAGTCACACCTGATACACAAAACAGAGAAAATAAATAAATAAATTGTGAACAGTTCCCATCATAATTTTGAGCTGTCCTTTATTTTTGATTTCATATGCAGTGAGAACTTTTTGGGTAAAAGAATGAACCTTTAGACTGGAAGTACTACTTTTGTCATTTGGGTAAGACCTGACTATTATTTATTGGATAACCAAAACACTTTTTAAGTAGAGATGGCTGTAGTGCATATCCAGATCATCAATATGGGCTTTCTACTGCCACCATAAACCAGGACAAATGGTCTTTAATCTTAACAAAAAAAATAAATAAACAAAACTATTCATTGGTTTTAGCAAACTTTTAGTACCATCCGAGTCCAATTTTGTAAAAGGTTGTACTTTTTTTCCTTGGCACTTAAATACCTGTACTTTATAACGTGCGTTAAATTTGCCGTCAAAATATGCAAAGTACTAATATATCATGGTTGAAGAAAACATGAGACTTTATTCCCGCTTTATTTTTTTAAAAATAATAATAATATATAGTGATAAATCTAATTCACTTTATATCAACGAAATACAATTTGCCATAACAAAACAAGAATAATAGCTGCTGGTGAGTGGTGTGTCTTTACATCTCCAACTCCAAGAGTACTAGACAGCTGGTGTGTCTCAAAAATACCATGAATCTCATCCAATGTTCTAAATTTAGTTCAAGTGATTATTTCGGTTTAAATACTAGAATGAAATATTTTAATATCGGTACGTTTTAATGTACCATTTAGAGATTAACTATATTATATATATATATATGTATGTATATAAAAACTAATAACTAATAGGATAAATATATGTATATGTAAGTATGTATAATGTGTGTGTGTATATACGAAAGAATTAAAATTTATAAAATAAATATATGTTGAAAAAATCATAAACTGAGGTAAGACACAAAAAATAAGGAAAACAAATAAAAGAATAGAGAAATTATTAAAAATAATAATGTTTTAAAAAAAATAGAGAATAAAGAAACATATTTAAAGTTATAAAAAATTAATATTATGTAAATACGTTTATTCTAGAATTAATTAAATAATATTTAAATTTAAAATTTATAAAAATATCATCAAGCATAAGAAGATCACAAAACTACCGTTAAAATGGTTCAAAACGGAACATAATGGTGAAAATTTGATTGGAATGGCCGAAAGTAGGGCTGAGCAGAAATCCGAAAATCCGACTCCGACTCCGACTCCGCTCCGGCTCCGTCCCGACTCCGCTCCGACTCCGACGAGGTGTCCCGACTCCGATCCGATCCGACTCCGACACACCGACTCCTACTCCGACTTCCAATCCGACTCCGACTCCGACTCCGACTTCTACTCCGACTCCGACTCCGATATTGTGCATATTTTATAAAAATATTTGTTATCAATATATTAACATCTAATAAATAATAATCTATAAACATTATAATGAATAATATAAGTTAATATAGTTACTATAAGTTAATTTACATTACTAATTTACTATAAGTTAGTAAGTTACTATAAGTTAATATAGTTATTAGTTACACTATAAGTTACTAATTACTATACCTTATATAGTTAATTTACATTACTAATTTACTATAAGTTACTATAAGTTAATATAGTTACTATATAAGTTACCATACCTTATATAGTTAATTTACATTACTAATTTACTATAAGTTACTATATAAGTTACTATACCTTATATAGTTAATTTACATTATTAATTTACTATAACTTAGTAATTAACTATACTTATATAATATATTGGAGGAGTACTTATATAATATAATATATATAGTTATATACTAACTTAGTAATTAACTATACTTATATAATATATTGGAGGAGTACTTATATAATATAATATATATAGTTATATATTAACTTACTAATTAACTGTATTTATATAATATATATAGTTATACTTATATAATATAATATATATAGTTATATATTAACTTAGTAATTAACTATACTTATATAATATATTGGAGGAGTACTTATATAATATAATATATATAGTTATATATTAACTTACTAATTAACTGTATTTATATAATATATATAGTTATACTTATATAATATAATATATATAGTTATATATTAACTTAGTAATTAACTATACTTATATAATATATTGGAGGAGTACTTATATAATATAATATATATAGTTATATACTAACTTAGTAATTAACTATACTTATATAATATATTGGAGGAGTACTTATATAATATAATATATATAGTTATATACTAACTTACTAATTAACTATATTTATATAATATATATAGTTATACTTATATACTATAATATATATAGTTATATATTAACTTAGTAATTAACAATACTTATATAATATATTGGAGGAGTACTTATATAATATAATATATATAGTTATACTTATATACTATAATATATATAGTTATACGTATATACTATATAGTTATATTATATATAATACTATTATAATAATAGTATAGTTAATATATATAGTATTAAAGCAAAATTAATATTTGATTTAGAGTTAAAAAAAAAAAAAGGGGCTGAAAATACCAAAACAGAGCCCAAACGGCGTCGTTGGACTCTGTTTTGGTTGCCAAAACAGAGTTAATTTTCTCCAAAACGGCGCCGTTTTGGAGGTAAACGGCGCCGTTTACCTCAGTACTGATTACTGAAGACCCGGTTATATCCCCCCCCCCCCCCGGATACTAAAGCAGTTAAGTTAGGGTTTTTAACTTTTTATACTTCAAACTCACGAAGTCATTCCAGGCTCCAGCGCAGCGGCAAGCCGGCAGCCCCAGCCTTTGACTCCCTCACCCACCGGCCCACCACGAAACGACGCAGTTCCGGCTCCGTCAGCTTCTCCGGATCTCCTCTCTCTCTCTCTCTCTCTCTCTCTCTCTCTCTCTCTCTCTCTCTCTCTCTCTCTCTCTCTCTAGTTTTTGTTTGTTGAAAATGAGTTTGAAATCAGGTATCTCTCTCTCTCTCTCTCTCTCTCTCTCTCTCTCTCTCTCTCTCTCTCTCTCTCTCTCTCTCTCTCTCTCTCTAGTTTTTGTTTGTTGGTTGTTGATTTTTGATTTCTTTCTCTCTTTTATCTGCTATCGTGAATTCGTGAGGCCGGCTAATATTATTGAAAAATATCGTGGATTCGTGAGGCCGACTCCGCTTCGACATGTCGGAGTCGGAGTCGGAGCGGAGTGGGGTGTAAACGGAGTCGGAGTCGGAGGTCGGAGTCGGAGGAGGCCAAATTCGACTCCGGTTGAATCGGTGCTCAGCCCTAGCTGAAAGAGTCGAAATTTAGAGCAAAACTGAACAAGAAAGTATAGTGTACTGGATATTATACCAGAACGAAAAATTCTGACTAAAATGAAATGAATTTGAAACTATAATTTCATCTCCTAATTGTTATCTAGTTTATTTAATATTACTATTTATTATTTCTTTGATGAATAAAAAGCCTAGTGTGAGGAGGGATAAATGATATTTGCAATTATAGAATACGTAAATATTATACATTCATTCTGAAAAAAAGTGAGTAAATATATTATTCAAATGAAAAAATTAATTTTTTAATAATATACTCAATTTTTTTCTGAATAAGTTTATGGTATTTACATAATTTATGATTATATCTAGTATTATTCATGGAGAATAGATGGTGAATTATAAACATAAGAAAAAATATTGGAAAATATTATGATTGCTCCCCAAATATAGGAACAACCATGACAATTGTTTCAATCCTATGACTTGGGGATAGGATGTAGGCACATTTTTACTAGATTTCTTGAAAAGAGAATTTAGTTACAACCCCATTTTTAAGGATTTGGATGCGGATTCTCATATGGCTCGATACAATCTGTTCACTATCTCAGCCACCTATCCCATCACTACATGTAGGAGTGTAAAAATACCGTCTAGGCCGAAAAAATTGACCGAACTATTTCATTAGCATCTAGCTAGTTTTGTATCCAAAAAATACATAAAGTTGGCATTTTGCCAATTTTGTTGCTCGCCACTCAACTAAATGGACAATTTTGTTGAACACCTCCCAATCCTTTCCCTTTCTTCCATCCAAATAGGTTCTTTGAGGCAAGTATTTGACATTGACATAACTTTGATCATTAATGAAATTACTAATAAATCCATGTTACATTTTGCAATCATTCTTCACATTTATAGATTTTGGGTTTTGAAGACCAAAATCAACTCATATGGAAAAATAAGGTAGCCAACAATAGGCAAGTGGCTACTTAGGAAAAGCTAAAAAACACAAAAACAAAAACAACGACAACAACATCTCAACTAGCTAATGTCTCATTATTGTGGTTTAAAGATTCTCCTCGATCGAGATGTTTTTTTATTTCTTTTTTTCCCTCCTGTCTTAAAGCATATATGTAAATATAAATGACGCCTTGATGAAATATTGGTGTGCATGCATGTGAACACAAAAGTCGGAAACACCGGCCTCCAAGCACGCTGCTCTTTTTTACACATGGAATCCCACGCCCAGGTGGCCCTATGTAGACCTTAAAACTATTGGCAGGATTTGTTCTATTTTATATTTTCTCTCACTTGATTCCTTAACACCCACGCAGAAAATATATCAGATTCTATATAATTTTTCAGATTCAACGCGTCCCTGATAGTTGGTTGAATTAAGTATATGGTATCTTTACCACACCATGATCATGATGCGGATTCACTTGCAATGTGGTCATTTCATGACATTTTCCTTTTGAATTGGCATGCATGCAGCTTCTCGATCCTCTCCTGTTTTGAGTTATTCTGAAATTATTTTCGCATGATTTTTTGTTTAATAAAGTCATATGAACTAAACGGCCACTTGTATGTCAGAATATTATAGCTCTATAAGAAAGAATATTTGGTCAAAACTATGCTTTTTTACTATTATTAGAGTATATATGA
Organism: Carya illinoinensis; assembly: GCF_018687715.1. Classification (NCBI taxonomy): domain Eukaryota; kingdom Viridiplantae; phylum Streptophyta; class Magnoliopsida; order Fagales; family Juglandaceae; genus Carya; species Carya illinoinensis. The sequence goes on from NC_056758.1 coordinate 37,293,953, forward strand.
ACGATTAATGGAGAAACCTCATGTATTGATTTTATGGCAAAATTAATTAAGGTTGCCATATATATATATATATATATATATATATCCTAACTGACCCCTCGTGTAGCAAATAAGAGAGGAGGATAGATCAACTACGTACATACTTGTATGGATATATATATATATATCTATATATATATATACCAGGCTAATAGCAACATGCAAAGCACATTTGTCTAACGAAGTGAAACTGTTTTTAATAAAAATATATAATTTATTTTTCATCAAAAATTGATTAATGAAACATGTAATGTGAATGGGGAAAAAAGAAAATTTCAGCAAATATCTTTAGATAATGATAGGTAAGGGTAGTATAATAATTACATTTTTGGACATATTATCCAACAAAAACGTTATTTCAAAATAGACCATAATTCAGTACAAGTTTAAAAAATAGCCTGGTTGTTTGATTGATCATTTTGTGTCATCTTGTATGGCATTATAAGAAAATTCAAAATAGGGGAAGTTGAGAATAATATTTGTTTCTCATTAATCAATATTTTGTATACATACATTCAAAGCTAGTAACAGTTGTACAATATAATTTAGTAAGATCATGGGATTGTATCTTCCTCAATTTAGGCTATAGATGATTGCTGCTGTGATCTCTTGGAAATTCCATTGCTGCATTCTTGGAGGATCTCATCGCGATTGCTATTTTGATCTCTTGTGATTTTAATTGTTGTATTCTTGGGTTGATCAAGTTCCTGATCTTCATAATTGATTTCAGTAACTTGATTCTCTACACACCCCTTCAAACTGGAGGGTAGATCACGGACGTTCGGATTGATTTGAACTTGTTTGAATTTGATTGGCGGCAATGGTTTGGTAAATGCATCGGCTAGCTGATCTCTGCTTGAGATGAATTGAACCACAAGTTCTTTATTGCAAACTTTATCTCAAACAAAGTGGAAATCTATTTCTATGTGTTTTGTTTTTGCATGAAATATAGGATTGGATGCGAGGTAGGTAGTGCCAATATTATCACACCATAAAATTGGGCTATGCTTCGGTGGCAGACCAAGTTCATTTACTATAGATTTGATCCAAGTGAGTTTCGCAGTTGCACTTGCTATTGCTTTATACTCCGCTTTTGTACTACTTCGAGCAACTATAGGTTGTTGCTTGCAACTCCAAAAAACCAAGTTGGAACCCATGTAAATGCAGTAAGCACCAACTGATCTCCTATCATCTCTATCAGTTGCCTAGTCGGAATTCGAATATACTTGCAGTTTGAAATCAACATTCTTGGTGATGAACAAACCTGTCAAAACTGAGTGTTTGAGGTAGCACAATATACGCTTGACTGCAAACTAATGAGTATCAAGTGGATTGTGCATTAATTTGTTAACTTTGTAAACAACAAAGGCCAAATCAGGTCTCGTAAATGCCAGATACTGCATACTGCTGACTATACTTTGGTAAAGGCTGATATCTTCAAAAGGTTTGCCATTCGTAGAATTAAGATGACAACTTGAGGCCATCGGATTGTTGTAGGGATTGGCTTTGTCCATCTTGCTTCTCTTAAGCAAATCAACAATATATTTTCACCGAGTCAAGTAAATTCCTTGCGAGCACCAAAGTGCTTCGATACCAAGAAAGTAATTCATATTTCCCAAGTCTTTGACAGCAAATGTGGCTTGTAAAGAATTAATTACTTTGTTGATGTCAGATGCACTTGAACACGTTATCAATATATAATCAAAATATATAAGAATGTATATAACATATTTTGATGCCTTAAACACAGAGAAAGAAGTATTAGCCTTACTTTCATGAAATCTGAGAGATTTAAGTTTTTTCGAAAGCTTTGAAAACCAAACTCTTTGAGCTTGCCGTAAGCCATAAAGTGATTTGTATAATTTACACACATGGTTTGGATATTGAGGATGAACATATCATTGTAGCTGAGTCATAAACACATTTTCTTGCAAATCACTATGTAAAAACACATTTTGCACATCTAATTGTTTGATAGCAATAGAGATTACTAATCGAATAATCGCATGTTTAATGATTGGACTAAATGTTTTAGAAAAATCAGTTCCTTCTCGCTTGTGTAACCCTTTAGCAATTAATTGAGTTTTGTAACGCTCAATAGTTCTATTGGCCTTCTTTTTGATTTTGTATATCCATCGACATCCAACAATATTGGTTGTTATTAAAGGAGGTACCAAGCGCCAATCTTATTGTTACAAATTCTCTATTCATGACTTTTCTCCAATGAAATATTAAAAAATTATTAAATAATAATAACAAAATAATATAGCACCGACACATGTCTAAGTAAAACATTAAGAATAAGGTTACCATGCTACCCCAATCTTATTGTTGCATCTGACCACTCGTCAATTAATTTTTAATTTTTTTTTTTACTTAATGAGTAAAGAAGTGATTTTTAATGTATTGATATATTTTTTTATTTTTTAAAAATATTTAAATATGTAAAAGAAATATGAAAATATATTTTTTTTTTTTAAAAAGAACATTTGTGCTAGGCTGCACACTCAGAGGTCATTACTGGGTGATAGCCTACCACTGCTCTTTATTTTTATTTTTGTTAGATATACATGTTCTTTTATGATTTTTGTTAGTCAATATGAAGCATAACACTGTATGGAAGACTTGGTTCAAAGAAGTTTGGTTATTTTATTCAATCTGTTAGCCTTTTTTCCTTCATTCTTGGAGTTTTTTTTTGTTTAAATAATAAAATAATTAATAGTTTCTTTGTTCTTTAGATCTCAGCACACCAATAATCATTTATATGTGCTAAGGCAAATAAAAAATACAAGATGTAAGAGGCAGCGACAGCATATAAGCAAATCATCTAAAAAGAATTCATGGTATTATTATTATTATTATTATTATTTACATCTAACTACTGTGTGTAAGCAAATAATTGAATACATAATTAGAAGTATTTTGTTCAGAAGAATAATTACAAGAAATCATATCAGGTGATGTCGAAAGCTGAGGAAAAAAGAAATAGATTTGTCAATATTTATAGTTGAAACGACGAAAAGGATGAAGATTTAAGATTTTATGAGATAGCGAGTAGTATTAATTGAACAAGATAATAACTTTGATACGAAGTGGCAGATAAACTCATGCGGCAAATAAACTTTTATACCAAGCGGTAGATAAAATCGTGAAAAAAATGTCATTTTATAGATACAGGCATTCAGTGGAAGCGGTGAAAGAAAAAACAGTGAAAATAAAGAGGATTTAATAAGAAGAAAATAGAGAAAGATGAAACTATATAAATTGAAGAAGACAAAAACTTTTATAGGAAGCAGCAGTTACAATTTAGGATAAATATGCCAGAGGATAAGGGCTTTTTTTTCATAATGAATAAATGATTTTACAGATATAGTCATTCGATAGAAGCAATGAAAAAGAAAACGTCAAAATAAATGAGCAAAACCGTAAATATGCAATCAAAACACAAGCTTAAAAAGGGAGCCAACGCATAAAAATGTTAAAAAAGAAAAATGTAAGGGCAAAACCGTAAAGAACTGAATAGAAGATATGGACAAAATCGTAGAAAATAGATCAGAATGAAACAGAGGTGGAGGACAGAAAGGGAAAATAAATACAAAATTAGGGGCAAGATCATCAGAAATAATAAAATTCAGGGCAAAGAGGTAATAAACAAAAAAATAGGGGTAGTAAAAGAGGCACAAAACTGGAAAATTGAAAGTGGAAAGAAAAGTTACAAGTAATGGGTAAAATCGGATTAAAAAAGTGTCTAACAAAACATTGTTCCTCCTACATTGGCGTTTATACATATTAAAATAAATTATTGATAAAAAATAATTTAAAGGATGAATAACGAGTCTTCAAATATGAGAACTCACTACTCATCTTCTAAACATATTGTCTAAAATAAAGATTTAGATGTGACATGCATTTTGATCAAAATCTTATAATAAATTTCAAATTACGGAAAATTCTGTATTTTAAAATACCGAATGTGAATGTTTTTATATTACGCTTTATTTGCAGAACATTTAAAATAAAATAAACGATTTTTATATTTTAATGTACTGATATTGATTAGTTGTAAAATAAGTTGTATATAAATAGTTACGTAAATATCATTATTTAATAAAACGAACAAAATGAATCATCTAATCACTGCCACGTGTTGAATAAATAATATTTTTTTTATTTGTCGTCTAACGTAAACAATGCAGCATATTTTTCCTGATTGAATGGTTGCCCGTTGTGTGAAATCAACATCGGGGATAGACCGTACGTGCATGATGCTTGGTGAGCAGAGTCACGATTGTGGAATATTGGCTCTAAAAAAATACCTCCAACTCCATTGAAATTGTCTCCAAACAATTACGACTACTCGAATGCATTATCTTATCATTTTGGAATCCAATACGTCTCCTTCAATTTTAATCAATCGTTAAATCCTCCCTTATATTAAAAATACGGGTACTATGTCTTTCCACTCATACACAAATTATAAGAAAAATGACCCCAAGCTTATATACTCAATTACTCTCAAGTTGGGTCACCATATATGAGATTGGATCTAAATTTATCCTATTAGGCCCAATTTGGATACGAAAGGCGTTTGAAATAATCTCAATTTATTTTATCTAATTATTATAATTTTTTAAAATTTTTATATAAAATATAAAAAATAATTCAATTTTTTTAAATATAAAAAAATAATAATATTAAAAAATTATATACTAATAATATTTTATTTAACTTTTAACTTTCATTTAAACTCACTATCCAAACCTCTCGTTAATATATTTTAATTATTTTTTTAACATGAATGCTATTCATTAATATGAAAAATTACAAAGCTTGTATTTCAACCAAAGGCCAAGAGTAGAAATTAACTATAATGATTAGATTCATGTGAGGTTTATATACAAATTTTTTTGGTTATGGTGGCTGCGAGGGGAGTCTGTTCTTCATCTAGCCGATGAGGGATAGTCCAAGTTCATACGCTCGTCTTTCAATCTATACATTAACACGATTCAATACTTAATCCTTCCCTTTGCCTTGAAAAAAATATAAAGAGCAAGGAAGATCAACATATCTTTTGAAGAAAATGATTGATATAGTCTTGATGTATATAAATTTTGTAAACTTAAAAAAAAAATGATAAGTCTGTGACTCAAATAAAAATTTTATTTTTTAAAAGTTGACAACATTTAAAAAAAAATAAACAAATTTTGCATCACCAAAAGTGTATTTATCTGTGTCCATGGGTCAATTCAAATATGATATTTCTTTAAGCAATGTTAGATGCAAGTTTTAAATAGATAAATTTTATATAAGTGTTTTGTAAAAATATGAGTCTCACTAATAAAAAATATGTTTTTTATACTTTTTTTAATGTATAATTCACTTTTTTACAAGGTTTTGTATAAGATTTATCTATTTGAGTCTTTTACAAATTATTTCTTTATTTTTTTTATCTTATCTTTATGAGCAGTATTATTCTACCTTCTAAGTAGTACTGTATATTATTATCGTTAGTATATTTTAAATTCTCTTTTTTTAAATTTTTTAATATATTTTAAAAATAAAAAAAATATATTAATAAACTTAAAATTACTTCTTTAATTATTAAATAAAAAAATAAAAAAATAAAAATAAGGAGTAGTATACTTAAACAATATACTTCGGACGGGAAAGTAATGTTTCTATATCTTTATTCTATATTTAATTATTTAACTCTTTTTTTTTTTTTTATATGTCAAATTGTCAACACTCAACAGCAACTAGCAAGTTCAGGCCGCCGTTAAGTGTAAAATGTAAAAAACAAATAAAAATAAAATTAAGTAGAATGCGTTTTTGAAGAAGTATACAGCGCGTGCAGGTAACGTCTAAGGTGGCCTGCTAAATCCCATGCCATGTGACCGACTGACTGAGCGTGAGAGAGCCTTTGCCGAGTGTTGTTGACAGTTTACTCCTTTCTAATTGGACCGTGCTTCTCACTTCCCTATGCAGATCCGTAAATATATAAAAGCAAAATCAAGGATTTCTCTGTAAATTGCATCCTTTTCTGTTTTTAGTCCTTTTTTTTGTTTGTTTGAAAAGTCCACTTCTTATGTAATAATTAACATTTTTACCCACTGAACTCCGTAAAGATCATTCCAAAAAATAGATAAATAAATTTAAAAAAATCCCTCGCTCCAATCCAATTATCCATTGTTGAACAAAAACAAAATGATGATATGCATTTTGTAATTCAATCTCAATTTGAGGATTTGGCCATATGTACTCGTGTACTTTGGCATCCCATTAATATTAGACATTACAAATTGATACATAACACGACAAATAAGTTATTTTACAAATCGATGTAAAAAATACATCTATTATATCGATGTGATATTTCATGAAAATGAAATTACATAATTCATCATCGAAATCTTGAAAATAAATATAAGTAATGGACTAAGGAGGTATTAATAAAAAAAAATTATAAATTGCCCCCAAAGCATTCCCCACCCCTCTAAGATCAATACATGGTTTTGTTAATATCATTCTTAAATGTTTACAAAAGACATAGAGTTGGGGAAAGTAAAGATTTTCCAATTACATTAAGTCCTGTTTAAGAATAGTAGATTCAAATTTCAATGACAACATGGAATGGAAACGCTCCCTACTTAGAAAAGTGAAGCAGAGACAATACATAGTTTATTGATTTGGACAATGATGCCATAAAAGAAAACTTAATAATGATAATCAGTGCTTGGGGAGCGGTGGTGGTTTAACTATACGTTGGGGTATTTGCAGAATAACTCAAGAATATAGGGGCTTCCTCCACAACTTTCTAACATTTCTTCTTTCCTTCTCTCTTTCTCTCTCTCTCTTTTTTTTTTTTTTTTTGGTTTTTAACATTTAGTATGGTACAATATAAGAAGTATTAGATAGATATAAAATTCATGGAGGAATAAAGCTCACTGTTGCGACGCAGTGTCCTTCTTTCCTTCCTTCCTACTTCCCAGTTGAGCATCCCCCAACCCCTCTCTCTCTCCTCTCCTCTCTCTCTCTCTCTGAGTTACCAAAAGCTTGCGATCTGATTAAATTAAGCTTTTGTCTGGCCAAAGCCCAGATCAGAGAGTGAGCGAGCCAGAGTCGTTTCTTCCTATGAGAAAGGACCGGACGGAAATGTCCGAAGACGACGATCGGTCCCCTCCCTTGGATCTTCGCAGGGCGGACATCGCCGAGTCCTCCAACAAGACCCGGAACTGCACCGGAGTGTCCGGTTCTGGGGGTTCTGTACCTGGACCCGGTCCCAGTTCCATGGAGTTTCAGGCCCCCTATCCGGACCAAGTGCTCGAGAACGTGCTCGAAAACGTGCTCCAGTTCCTCAGCTCCCGGCGGGACCGTAACGCGGCCTCATTGGTATGCAGGTCGTGGTGGCGCGTGGAGGCGCTTACCCGATCCGACCTCTTCATCGGCAACTGCTACTCGGTCTCACCACGGCGGGCCACGGCCCGGTTCACCCGGGTACGGTCCGTCTCCATCAAGGGAAGGCCGAGGTTCGCGGACTTCAACCTGATGCCTCCCGATTGGGGGGCTCACTTCGCCCCTTGGGTGACGGCCATGGCGTCTGCCTATCCCTGGCTAGAGAAGGTTTACCTAAAGCGCATGTCCGTCACGTACGACGATCTGGCCCTACTTGCCGAGTCCTTTCCCTCCTTCAAAGAGCTCGTTCTCGTCTGCTGCGATGGCTTCGGTACCAGTGGCCTCGCCGTCATCGCTAGCAAGTGCAGGTACATCCTTTTCCCCTGTTCCCCACAAGCTATTTAGATCTATCTGAGGATAAACCTATATACGATCTCTGGGCCGTGTATACTGATTAGAGAAACTTGCTACTTTTTGTAATGTATTTTTAGGGTTTCTTCTCCCTCTTTTTGCTTCTATTTCTTTTGATTTTAATTTTACTTTTTGGGGCAGAAACGGGTAGATCTGTTTGACGGATTTGGTATGGTTTTGATAGTCTTGATGCGTTTCGAGATTTATGCTATTCTTTACTAATTAAAGTAAGCGAACCCTAACTAGTACGTAACAAGAATGAGAAAGAGTTACTAAGAAAATGTTGGTGTATTTTGGATGGAAAAGCCAAGTAACCATACATGATGTTATATGTAATCTTGTCATTTAATTTTCTTCAGACAACTGAAAGTGCTTGATCTGATCGAATCCGAGGTCACGGATGATGAGGTTGATTGGATTGCTTTTTTTCCGGAGAGTGGAGCGACCTGTCTGGAGTCACTGATCTTTGATTGCGTAGAATGTCCAATAAATTTTGATGCATTGGAGAGGCTGGTGGCTAGGTCCCCATCCTTGAAGAAGCTTAGGTTGAATCGCTTTGTTTCGATTGGGCAGTTATATCTGCTGATGGTACGTTCTCCGCAGCTCACACACCTTGGAACTGGCTCTTTTAGTGCAACAGAGGGCATGGCTCAGGGTGAACAAGAACCCGAACTTTTCACTGCCTTTGCTGCTTGCAGATCCTTAGTTTGTCTTTCGGGATTTAGGGAAATCTTGCCAGATTACTTACCAGACATCAGCCCAGTCTGTGCTAATCTTACCTCCCTGAATTTCAGCTATGCGCATATTAATGCAGATCAACTCAAATTAGTTATATTTCAATGCCACAAACTCCAGATTTTCTGGGTAAGTTTCTTTTTGTAATTATGTTCAAATTGTGATTGTCGTTTGGCTTGTGAAGCTTATTTCTGCTTCCATAATGCAGGTCCTTGATTCAATATGCGATGAAGGACTTCAAGCTGTGGCTTCAACCTGCAAGGACTTGCGTGAGCTTCGTGTTTTCCCTTTTGATGCTCGGGAGGATAATGAGGGCCCTGTTTCTGACTTGGGCCTCCAAGCAATTTCTGAGGGCTGTAGAAAATTACAATCGATTTTGTATTTCTGCCAGCATATGACAAATGCGGCAGTGATAGCCATGTCAAGGAATTGCCCAGATCTTGAGGTGTTTCGTCTCTGTATAATGGGGCGGCATCGCCCGGACCGTGTGACCAATGAACCCATGGATGAAGGTTTTGGAGCCATTGTTATGAACTGTAAGAAGCTAACTAGGCTTGCTGTATCCGGTTTACTGACCGATCGTGCTTTCAGTTATATTGGAAAATATGGGAAACTGGTTAGAACCCTTTCAGTTGCTTTTGCTGGAGACAGTGACATGGGGCTTAAATATGTGCTAGAGGGCTGCCCTAGACTGCAGAAGCTTGAGATCAGGGATAGCCCATTTGGGGATGCAGCTTTGCGTTCTGGTTTGCATCACTATTACAACATGAGGTTCCTTTGGATGTCTTCATGCAGGTTATTTCCCCAAGGTTGTCAGGAGATTGCTCGAGCATTGCCCCGCCTGGTGGTGGAAGTAATCAGGGATGATGCTATTGAGCACACAGATGAGACTGTTGACATATTGTACATGTATCGGTCTCTTGAAGGCCCCAGGGATGATGCCCCAGGATTTGTGACCATCATGCAATAAAAGAAGTTAATTCGGCTGTTTGGTGGCTACCAAGCAAGCTAAAAATATTTTTGTGGGAAAATTGAAGATGGCGGGTGGCTTTTATATGACCCGCAAGGAGGTCCCTGCAACCATCGTCTGTCAGACAAATGTGAGTGAACAACTGCTGTTCCTGGCTTGAGCAGTTGCAAAAGCATCCAGAAACAGAAGCGAGGTATTGGGCTGTCCAATATTGTTCTATTGGTACGCTTCTCAAATTTTATGTTTCTTTTGCTTTCACATTCGTTTTATCATAAACAGAGGCTGCCAGAAGAGGAAAAGGGGGGGGGGGGGGGGGAGCGGTTGTCAAGCTGGGAGGGGTTTTCAAGCTACATTGAGGATTTAAAATTTGAGAGTTTAAACGTGGATAGTATTTATTTATGAGGAGATGGAGATGGGTTTTGAAGAAATGGAGATTCAGAAAGGTGAAATTTCGAACTTATCTTCCATGCCACCAGTAGAGAAGCAGGAGCTAGTGTTCACTCTCGAGAAAACTTAAATCTGTTTATTTTGTGATTCAAATGGTAGCTAGTTTAAGCTGTAGCTGCTGAGAACTAAATGCCCAGGCTAATGCATCTCTCTCTCTTTCCAAGTGCTTGTTTTTTTCCAGATGTGTTGTAGCACCTGACTGTTGAATTTATTATTGTTATCGTTAGCCAATGTGAGATGGGAAATAAATGCCAAAATCTGGATGACCATATGACATGTACATACGTACATACATACATATATATATATATATATATATATCTATATATGTGTGGAATGATCAATTGACAGTGAGACCCATTAATGATGTATGGAAAGTGTGGTAGAAGTACACGTTACAGCCTACAGGATTCCACCATCTCCACCGTCAGGGGATTCCAATTTACATAACCAGTAGAATCCCAAATTCCCAATCATCTCTTGGCTTTGAATATTCCTGATGTTCTTTCAAATCCTTGGAGGAGCTCTTCCAACTGTACCATCATTTAGTTACTGAATCCATTTCCAATCTGATAATGGGGGACATGTTCAGGGAGGGGTTCTACTTGCTCCTTATTAGCTGCCGCATTGTATTTCTGAGTTGGGTTCTGACTTCATCTATACGTTGATATAGGTTGGGGGGGTGGGGCCTATGGTTTGATGACTTGTCACAACCCCTGCGCTTGCGTTATAAAGCAGCCAAGTCCACCAATGAGACTCTCTCTCGTCTCTCTCTCGTCTCTCTCTCTCTCGCTCGCTCATTATTATGATAGAAATCTTTTCTGCCTTATTTGTTGGTATTCTCTCTGGCAGGATGGTAAAAAGCAAGCTTATCATCAGAGTGGGATCTGACTGTGCAATTGAATAAGTGATGGGAAGCAAAGCTTCGGCTTTCTTTCTTGTCGATCCATTTGTTGATCTGTAAAACAAGTGGACCAATGCCAACGTTTTTTTTTTCTTGTCATTTGTCTTAGGGCAACTGAGCATCTCTCTCTCTCTCTCTCTCTCTCTCTCTCGGATCCATTTGGGTCGTTTTACATGGGAAGAGGGCCGGTGAAGGATAAGGAGGGGTGTGGATTCAACAGAAACGATAAAAGAACATTGAGTTAAGGGTACCGTAGCTTAGCTTATCCATATTGCTTACGGTGGGAATAGTCGCTTGGATGACCATTGCTAATGAATGATAGCCTCTGCTTTTTAATTATATCTTCTGGAGTTTTCCCTCTTTTTAAAAAAAAAAAAGATTTTAATTTTTTAATTTTATAATTAAATATCTTCTTGGGACAACCATCCCTGTCTGCCTTGTAAAAAGTGTTTTTATTTTTTATTTTTGAAAATATTGATAATGACCTTACACAAGGGCGACGATCTGCATCTCTCTCAAATCTTAGCCGTTTGATACTAAACGACCCATTTGATGGACCTATCTTACCTACTTGACAAATCAAATCCCATCATTTCTTAGATAAATATATTCACCAAATTATGTGGTCCTGAATGAGTAAAGCACATCAACCCCCGTTTGGTTAGCACATGCATTATACTGTTTACTAAGCACATATATCATAATAATCTGTTGCAGTGACAAAAGTTAAGCCTCTTTGGTGTTGATTGGTTAAGACCAATCTCAAAAGTCCTGTCCCACCACCTGATCATTGAGTATGTGGGCCACGTGTACGGTATGGGAGGTGGGATACATTAATGCCCTTGTTCACATTAAAATACTTAATTTTTTTTTTATATTTTTACAAAAATAAAAATAAAAATCATTTAATTAATGGTTATTTCTATTATTATTTTAAAATATTAGTGTATACTGTAGACGCAGAGATGATCAGAAGCTAGCGTCCAAGGGAACAAACAACGAAAACCAACTAATTCTGGCATTCTGCAGGTAGGTGGTGCCAGTCCAGTGGGTGATCGAAGTGGTGGGAGAAAAATAATTTTTTATTTTTAAAAGAAAAGTCGGTGAAGCCAAAAGGGTTTTGGGGTTTTTTTTTTTTTTTTTTTTTTTTCACTACTTTTGTCTGTTAAGCACATTCATGGCTGAACTAAGCACGAGGTCAACCACTAAAGTACCCTCTCCCTGCTTCGCCACTTAACTAAATTCACTCTCTTTTTTAAGGATATGTTTGCACACTTTCCCCAGCACTCTTTCCAGGATTGATCTTCTCTTTGTTTAGCAAATTTCTTCGTGTATGGGCATGAAAATTCAGTTGGAAGCATCACTCAAATTAATTTAAATCTTGATAGTACAAGCGCACAGCTCTTCACATCACAACCCGATCCGATCTTGGAGCTGATTTTTTAATCTTATCTTTTAGTTAAATTAATCTACATATATATATATACCCACATATGTTGTCGTGGCATTAAGCTTGCTTTGCCGACATTTTAGCCTGGCTACATAGATTATAAATGAGAAATGTAAAATGGGTTTCGAATAGAGGCATCAAAATGCATGTGATTCACTTGGAAATATTAGAGTGTTTATAAGTCCTAAGACAGACAGACAAACTGTTGCCAAACATGGCGTTCTAAAACGTCACGTAAAAAACAAACAACTAGGTTTGGACATAAACCTAATATATTTGACTCCATTTGGATGGAAGTGGTAGGATCTTCTTCCATTCCTCCGTCTTTGATTCCCAAATCAAGAAGATAACATTACAAGTGACTAAGACATCCTTGAATTTGTCTAAAACAGCTAGAGTTTGGATTGCCCGTATCAGTAGCATGCATGCTTGCTTTAAGACCATTCTGAAATGTCAAATTAAGTGGCTACATTTCGTTCATGTAGATTGATTGACACTTGAAGATCTCATGATATATTCCTGCATTATTACAAATTGCAGAGAACCAGACAAAGTGAATCGAGATTATCACCAAAACCTTCTTACCTTTTTTTCACTAACTATGCTAAAGAAGTGTCATCAAGGTCCATTTTTTCAGCTGATTCTTCTTGTTTTAAACATTTAAAAAAAAAAAAAAATTGGTAAGATATTTGAAGTTATTTATCCTGACTAGTCTTTTGGATACATATCATCTTAATTTTTCTTTCTATTTTTCCCTTTTTATAAGTAGTGTTTCATTCATTTAAATATTATAATACAAGAGTAGAGAGTAGAGGATCCCAACAACAATCTTATTAATTTAGCGGTACAAAACAAATAAACGGATAATGATTAAGAAAAATTGAACCCGGATATGCTACCATTAGTATGGCCTTCTAATTAAAAGATATTTATCAAACAATGAAAAAAGATTGACACTTCATGTCAATACGTAATTTCATTCTCATCAAATTCATATCGTAAATGATTTTAGATACTATAAATTATAATATATGTATTTTTATATCTTTAATTAATACTAAAATATTCTATGAAAACTCTTATCATCAATCATCTCATTAAACAAATTACACCGCCGCATTCAACGAGTTAATTTGTTGGATTCAGTAAATTGGGTCCTAACTCGATTTTGAATGTGATTTCAATTTGGATTTTTCGAACTTTGGTCAAACATCCATATGGGACTTATCCCATCAAACATGGTTAAAAAGAAGTGTCAAATCTGTCACTAAAGAAATGAGAAAGGCATTGGCCACAATCGCCCCACATGTAAGCGATTTTACAATCTCGATGCAAAGAAAGAACGCTTTGGTTCAACAAAATCTTTGAATTATTGGTTCTCTTTTTCATGCAACAAAGCTATTCAATGGCAGAACAACGTCCCTGCCATGTTTTCTTTTTCTTCGTCTCTATCATGCAATTTTATATGTTTTTCCTGTTCGTATTATTTTGTTTTCATGCTATTTGTGACCGATCAAAATTAACCAAAATCAGGATGTAAGATTTTCTTACCTCATCATTTAAGGCCAAAAGAAGAAGAAGAAGAAGAAAGACGTAATCCATGTATGATAAAAAGACATTAAACCTCTCAAAATGGGTGTGGAGTGTACTAATATAAGAGGTCCCTCCCCGCCAATTTCCAACGAAAACACAGCAATTGGGTCAAATGATCATAAATATATCATTTGAAATATAGGTCTTATTTAAGCTTGTTCAAAAGGTCATAACAGAGTGAACTATCTCTATCATGAATACTGTTTCGAGTCTCCATTAGATGCCTGCGTGCCCAATTCATATGGCAGAGTTGGGGGGTCCTCACTACTCACCCTTTCTCCATTTATATTTCTTTTTCTTCTCTGTTTATTAGGGACACCATTATTTCCCTCTAGAAGATTTAGATCAAACCCACTTTAGATGTTCTTGCACATTCAAAAAGGCATATAGAAAGGTTCTACATCCATAGCTCAAGAATTGTCCCAATCTCCAATGATGATTAGGGCGTTGTCACTTCTTCTTCTTCTTCTTCTTCTTCCCAAGGTCAATTCCATTCATCTGGACACAAGTTATACGAACCATTTTCTTGCAAAAAAGTTTGAAGCAACGTATTATTCCTTTTGACCAAAGAGGTTCGAGTCTTTGAGATAAAACAAAATAAAGATAAAAATAAAAATAAAAACTTATATCTTGTAGGAGCTTTAGTATGTTTCATGTGAGAAAAAAAGGAACAACGGATAAGATTATTCATGAGGTGCTTGACTTTGAAATTTTCTCAATCAGTCAAAAGTAATATTCGTGAAAGTGATTTCATGCATAAGAATACAAAGTGCATTTAGCAATTACAACCCTCTTTAGAAGCTCCTCGAGTTGCTTGGGGAGGTGGCCACTTCCACCCCAAATTGGGCAGTTTGGTCAACATCCATTCAGTGGCTGTCAGAGATAGGCTCTTATCATTTATAGAGTAATTGGGTCAATGAACGTCAAGTAGATACATTAGATTAGATTGTGTAATCCGAAATGCAAATGGTACTAACTCGTGGGTTTGGATCAAACAGCTTTGCCCACTGGTGGAATTAATAAAGCAGAGGCTCCAAAGCGACTATGGGTCATAGGCCTTTTTAGATGCATGATTTGAAAGAGAGAGGGAGGGAATCTACTAATCATTTCTCCTTTAGAACTATAAAAATTCCGCCACATCTACTTCTTGGGATCTTTCATGGCTGATGTGTACCTGCAGTGTCTCTGATTTTTGGCTCTATTTTATTTAATTTAATTTTTAAAATTTGCCCCACACTGGGCATCTGAAATCTTTGATATTCCACTCATTAAGAAGGAAAACCACACTTTCAAAAGAAAGTGGGGTGGTCACCCACCATCAACTTGGCCTTTCAGAGCTAAAAATAAAAAACTAGTGCTTCAGGTTTCAGCTTCAGCTGGTCAAAGAACATTAAAAAGAATTTCCTGATATTTTCCATGGTGGAGCCCGTTTTGGTCATGATAGACACCCTCTTTCAACACAACCACCATTAATATTAAGAATCATCCATAAAAATGAAAAGAAACTCCAAAGCTCGAAGAGAACTACCGATACACCAGAGAGAGAGAGACAGAGAGAAGACAGAGAGAAAGAGAGAGCAAAGTTCACCTTGATTAGAGAGATGGCCTCCTTCCCAGACGGTGTTTTAATGATGAATTTTGGGTTTAACGGCAAGCGCCGAAGTAATCATCTAAACATTGAATATAACAAGTGAACTTTTGATCCACTCATAAAAGCAACCTACAGGAAATAGTGTCCCAGCCTTGTGATTAAAAAGCCTTGTCTTTTACGTAACTGCCACCAAGCCCCTAAAGAAACATGGCAGTGATCGATGGACATCCAACATCGAGAGAGAGAGAGAGAGAGAGATAGAGCTCCCACTCAAACCTTCAAGCAAGAGGATTTTCAAAAAGTCGTTATCTGACAATCATGCAAAACAAATAGTGAAATTGCTTTAGAAGCAAAGGTGCTGGATCAACAGTAAAAAGGCACGTTGGGTTGAAATACAATTGAGTTTAGCTATATTTCCAACTTTGTACAGAGGAAAAGAGGGAGATCTTGAAGAACAGATAACATGGTCGTACAATTGTAGGCACTAGGTGGAGAGGAAAGGATGGTTGGGTTACAATTCTTTGCACCTAAAAGTAAAAACTACGAGCTATTTTGTCCAACTCATATTATATGATAACTTTTTTTAAAAAAATGACAACTTGTATGTTAGATTGTTTAGATTGATGTTGTACCACAATGGTGGCTACAGAAACACTGGTACCAATGTATTTGGTTCTATTTCAACTCTTGATCCACATATATTTTACCATCCAGGAGCAGTACTGAAATATGGTACACCACTGAGTGAAGACTCAAACCATGCACCAAAGATTCTAAGCATTTCTCACCTTTAAGGTGATTCTGTATGAAAATCACAACATATGCAAGAATCAATCTGTGTGATTCACTAAATTGTTCTCCTCTACAGATTTTAGAATCAGACCATGCATTAAAATTTATCACTCTCGGATACAAATGTAGCCTCTCAATGCCCATTGATATCAGTGCAAATGCACATCGCTTACAGTTGATTCACAGCAAACATATTGAACATATAATCAGGGAGCCAGTCGCTCGATATTCCACACACGCTGTCCATCAACCTCCCTAGGAGAGTACAGCAACCTATCAAGAAGATAGAAGAATAATAACAATGAGAATCATAGTTATAATAGAAGTTTCCAAAGAATCTTTGAGACACATTCCAAAATATGTCAACGCAAATTTCTTAAATAAGTTGTGCTTGAACTTCCACAACATGAGTTCCCAATATTCAAAATAAAACAAACAAGCAGTAAACTATGTTCATCAATAAATTCCTTCATTACTTGTAAAAAGAAAAAAAAACGTAGGATATCAAACAGATGCAGAGTTCAATACAGGTAGCCTCAATCCAAAGTTTTAAGGTTCAAACCCTGCATCCATCAAGCAGACATCATACTGACTTTGGCCCAAACCAGCTTCATTCATTCATCACAGGCCAATCACTGAAATTGCAGCAAGAATAAAAGAATAAAAGCCACCTTTCATAAATGGGATGAAAACCACCTGTCATGCAAGCGGGACTGCTGCCCTTGCCAAAACTCAAACAGCTCAGGTTGAAGCCTGTATCCACCCCAGTGTTTAGGTTTTGGAATCATACTTCTGCAGAACAAAACAAGAAGATTTGTAGTTACTAGATAAAAATGGCACTAATAGACCACAGTCAAGGGTCAATCATCTGAAGGATTTAGATCAGATGTCATTAGCAGAATATGTGCATAAGCCAAATTGTCAAGAATGAAAAATTTGATATTCAAACAACTTTCCATTCTTCAGCTGCTCCCTGCCCCACCTCCTTTTCTCAACACACACAAGTACAAAGAGAAAAGAAAACTTACCCGTCAGAAAATTTTTCCTCTAGTTCCTTATATTGTTGGCGTAGAACATGCCTTCCAAGCACTACAGTACTCTGAAGAAAGCAAGAAACTGGTATCAAACGTTCGAGCACAGATGTTCAATATACTTGGAGGAAAAAGAAATTTCACAGTCAAATAATTCCAGAAGAAAATGGCAGAATAGGAAAATATCATCATTCTTAAACAATCTGAAGTTTCTCAAATGACCCCTCCACCTCCAAGTTTGATTACTCTGAAACTCTTACAAATGACCTCCTTAACCGACTGACCTACCCACCATCCCTTTTTTACTTTCTGCACATTATTATTACTTTTTCAAAATTTAGTTTGAGTCTTACTCATTTTAAGACTCCCACTTTTACCAGAACACCTTGAAGCAATAATAACAAGCATCTCTCATACCATTTTAATAACTCTAAATTTCAATTGACTTAAAAGGGAAAATGAAGAAACATGTTAATATAACAAAGAGTCACAACAGAAGGATAATGATACTAAAATTTGCGGACATCCTCTATTGCTCATAAAAGGCGTTCTCAAATGTTTCTTGATTAAAAAAAGAAAAAAACCGTTGTTGTATACAGTTTAAGTGTTTCTGAAATTATTACACCATATGTGCATCAGTCTCTTTTTTTTTGATAAGTAAACGATAGTATTAATAAGAATAGGCATAGCCCAAGTACACAAGGAGGTATACAAGAGATAACACCTATCTAGTTCGCTAAGTAGGACAAAAGGAAATCATGTACATTTAGGCCATTGAAATCTATGGCAATGGCCCATTGAAACAAAGTACTGAAAAAAAGCAGACTCAGCTCCCCTAGTGTGCGCTCCTTCTCTTCGAAGGTCCTCTCGTTACGCTCTCGCCATAAGCACCACATAATGCAGATAGGGACCATCTTCCAAATATCTTTGATTTGTGAAGTACCTCCCGGCATCACCCAACTCGCCAAAAGCCCAACCACTGAAGCCGGCATCACCCAACTTAACCCTACACGACTGAAAATTTCGCACCACAGAGACCTGGCTGTCTCACAGTGTAATAAGAGATGGTCCACTGTCTCACCGGCTTTCTTACACATACAACACCAATCTAAAATGATTATCCTTCGCTTCCTCAAGTTATCAGTGGTCAAAATTTTACCCAGGGCTGCTGTCCATGTGAAAAACAGTGCTTTAGGAGGCGCCTTGTTCCTCCACAGTCTTTTCCATGGGAATTGAGGATTCGGTGAAGCTGTAAGGGCCTTATAAAATGAGCGAACTGAAAAAATACCCTTGCCCGCTGGTATCCACCACAATTTGTCGACTTGCAGTCCATTCGGTTTCTTGGAGTATAGCAAACGAAAAAAGGCCTCAAAATTGTCTATTTCCCAATCTTGCGCTGCTCTAGTAAAGGTCACATTCCATTGAACTTGATCTCCTGAGAGTGTCATGAGATCCACCACCGCTGCTTCTTGGTCACTTGCCACTCGAAAAGCTAAAGGAAAAGAATCCTTTAGTGCCACCTCCCCACACCAAACATCCTTCCAAAATTTTATACGCGTTCCTTCCCCCACCACCAAACTAGTACAGTTAGCAAAAGCCCTCCATCCTCGTCTTATATGCCTCCAAATCCCCACACCGATCGGCCCATTGCCCTCTCTAGTACACCAACCTCCCCAAGACCGACCATATTTACAATCAACTACTAGTTTCCAAAGAGCGTCCGGTTCCACATTGTATCTCCATAACCATTTTCCCAAGAGAGCTTGATTAAACAACCTCAAGTTCTTTATCCCTAGTCCACCTGAATGAATTGGTCTACACACCTTGTCCCAACCGACTAGATGGAACTTAAATTCTTCCCCCATCCCACTCCATAGAAAGTCTCGGTATAGTTTTTCAAGCCGCGCCGCCACACCTGCTGGGATAGGAAATAGAGATAAAAAATAAGTTGGTAAGTTAGAAAGAGTGCTTTTGATAAGGGTCACTCTCCCTCCTTTTGACAAATATAATCTTTTCCATCCTGCCAATCTTCGTTCTATCTTCTC
Source organism: Carya illinoinensis (assembly GCF_018687715.1). Taxonomy (NCBI): domain Eukaryota; kingdom Viridiplantae; phylum Streptophyta; class Magnoliopsida; order Fagales; family Juglandaceae; genus Carya; species Carya illinoinensis. Next base: position 37,313,353 of record NC_056758.1, read on the forward strand.
AATAACTGTGTCCCAAATCGTTAAGGCTCTTGAAGCAGCCCCCAACGGTAAGCCCAGATAAGTCATTGGGAAAGAAGCCACTTTGCACCCAAGTATGCCCGCCAACTGCCGAGTATTACTTAAACTACCAACCGGTACCATCTCTGACTTATCAAAGTTCACTCTCAGCCCTGATACTGCCTCAAAGCACAGAAGGAGCGCCTTCAGAGAACTAAGTTGGTCCTGCTCTGTCTTCATAGTAGCTCAAACCACATGCTTCATGTTTATGGTAAGCTGGTATTCAATAAATTATAAAGAGGTGAAATAAACCTGCTTGCTAACTATTGCTCCAACCTGGCTTCCTCGAGGACGACTATGAAAGTACTGCTCAGATTCCTCATCAGAAACTTTCTGCACAGAGCCTTCAACCCTCACCTAGAAATCAAAGTTGATTTTTAAATTTGGTCTTCATCCAGGAAACATGATGATGCATTATGTCTTCATAGTAGCTCAATTACCCTTTTATGGAAATTTCAGATAGGTAAATATTTAGTAGCATGGCCCCCATACAGATCAGATATAATGTTTCAAAATGCCAAAGATTTAATCCCCATAAGCATTCGTTATGTAAATTTCAAACATTATCTAATTGCAAAGGTGCAGATTTCATGATTCATAAACATTGAGACCTGGATGTATGGTGTGGCGAGGCAGTTTCCTCACAAATGCCTCAGATGCTGAGACACAAATTCCTGCGATTAAACCTTAGGTTTGTAGTTTTTGTTGTGTGTGACCAGGCGTTGGCATCATGCTACAGTTATTTGTCACTAATCACATTAAGTGAGATGATTTTTAATTATTTTAATTGAGTTTCATTACCCTCTTCAGGTGTACATAAATGTAGATTAATCGTGAGGAACATCTGCATGCAGTCTAATATAGTTAATCATGCACTGCTGCACTGTGGTTCAAAAAGATGTCACTAGCACCGCTTAAAAGCTTCTTAACATTTCTTTCAATTCTCTCTCTCTCAACAAGTATGTTACTATGATACAAATCCTCCACCCACCATCTAAGGTTAATGAACCACCAATCCACCACATTTAGAGCACTAACACCCCATTGGATTCGGAAAATGTTTCATCTCATCGTTACAACTTCTCTAAATGCTTTAGAGTTCAATGGTCTCAGCTTCCATGATTTCCTTGTATCTTTTTCTAGCTCTTAAAGCGGTGTATTCACATGTATACTCCTAGGCTTACGCCTTCTTTACATTAATAAATTTTAATATTACTTACAAAAAAAAAAAAACTTCTCCAAATTCCCACACAAAATATAATAAATAATTCAACATTTTCAAATCCCAAAATAATAATAATAATATTAAAAAAATAATATTTTAACAATATTTTATTCAATTTTCATTTTTCATCTAAAACATATAATCTCATTTCTGAATCCAAACTAGCCAAATTGAACCAATACCCACTATTTCAGGCTCATAACAACAAGAGTAGAGCCACGTGGAGAACAGGAAAGCGATCACTGTCCCATGCTCTACTATGGTGTTGCACCGAAGACCTTATTCTAACAACTGAGAGGTCAAGTTACCTGTCGATTAAGACCATCCCAATAGAAAAGCAGTGATGCATGGAAATTATCAGATAATTCGCTGGCCTTTCGACTTTCATAATTTGTGTACCTGCATTTAATAACAGCAGTAATATAAGAAAAACAAGATTTCACAGGAAACCATTGCCAGACGTATGCAGTGCCACAGCAGTAGCAGATTAACACAGACCAGACAAAACCGTCCTTATCAAATCCTTTTAGCAGTACCATTCGTGATGACCTGCAGTAGAAAGACAAAGTATAGTCCATTATAAAAGGTAGACAAAGCTCCACATATGAACTAAAAATTAAAATGAACGTTTAAAACAATAAAATTGTGCATGCCACTTGCTGATAGTCATCAAATCCTCATATCCATTTCTTTGGAAAAATCCAAGAACACTGACGATGTGTGGATGTGTGTGGGTATGTGTGGGCAGCAGCTGCACCAAATTATCAATAAACGAACTACTTTAGATTTTTCTTCAATAAATCAGTTCAGAAGCTAATTCCTTCAACTCAAAGGCCTAAAAACAAATCTCAAAGTGAAAATATTAACTGGCTGTCACACATATGAGCATAACTGGGCCACCCCTATTATCTTCAGAATGAAATATTCTGATGATGAAAAAATGGTGGAATGGTGAAAGATGATGCTAACTTGACCTACACGCATGTTATACAATATATATTACTGATATATGAGCAAGTGTGTTGAATTTGAATGGCAAGGAGCATCAAATATGACACATTTTACAACTTTGAAGTATTGAAATTTAGGTTCCCATGTGAATCAATTTCCAACAGGTGAGAAGGTGCTTGGGAAAATTATAAACACATTTGATAGCGATGAAACAAGCCAAATAGCAAAAGAAGCAAATATTACGGTTTTCCTTGCTTCCCAACAGTTGACAAAGCCATTGCATTTGGTTCTCTCAAGCCAGCAGCCACTGCATCATCAAACCATTTGCGAAACTGCAAGATAATGAACAGCTTATTTTTTATGTGACCAATGAGTTTTACAATTGATTGGGACAAAATCATCGCGAAAATGTTTGTTCTCATGTATAATCAAGTAATCATTTGGCTCAAAACCACCAAGATTAAGAAAATATATCAATACCTTACGATCAGCAATACTGCTTTTCTTGAACTATTACCTGATCAATAGGATCAGCCTCCACCTGTTCCTCGAGGAGTTCTGGAGAAATATAGTTCTCTCTGAGTGCTGATATATCAATTTTTAGAGGCTTTCCAATCCTGACGCACATTGAATTTCCAGGATATGCTGGAAGACGAAGATTATATTTGTCTACAATAGATGGTGGGACAAATCTACCACCTAGAAAGTGGTGTGGACCACAAAACTTCTTTGCACACAACTTTGGAGCAGTCAAAGAAACCTAGAAAGATACCAATTTTGCATTACAAAGTTTATTCAATATATGCGTGCAATTTACTAAAAACATTTTCACATACAATAGCACAAGTGAGTTTTCCATAAGAAACATACCAACAAATCAGGCTTAATGCCTTTGCCACCTATGTCTCCCTCTTCGACATGCCACCCAGATGGAATGTCTACAGAGACAATAGCAGGGGATTTTTGGCGTGCTTGATCATAATGTCGTAAAGAAACCAGTCTTTGGATGAGATCATCAAAAGGCGGCCTGGGCGTACCTAAAGGATTAAAAGCTACTTGTGTTCAATAATTTAAAACACTAGATGTGGAGCTTCCAAAAATGCAAAACAGCAATCGTCAGCCTGTAATCATTCGCAAAATGGAGCCTAAACTACAAAAGAAGCAATGTAACAGAAACGTGTTGAGGGCTTTTATGTAGATGAGCTATTAACTTCTCGAAGAAATAGGAGCAAGTTGAATTTATTACGATTTTCTTGTCCTAAATAACATCCATACTACAAATACGAGCCATAAAAGCTCAAATGCCTAGTACCTATAAACATTACACATAAAAGTCAGAAAACACCAAAACAGAAACGGAGAAATTACCATGGAATGAGAACCCAAACATTGCGTCTACTAGAATGTCAAAGTCCTTTGACAAGTCTGAAGGCAGATCTTCCACTGATAAGAAAGGGATTGACAGTGATTCGATCTAACAAATTACTAACATCAAATAAGATAACTTTCTGGCAAACCCACACCAAAAATTCTAAGATAGAAAAATAACGGAACTATCTGTACCTGCGTAACCAAACCAGAATAAAGAGGCTTCGGAGTACGCTTTGGATAGCAAACAACCGGTTTGTAACCAAAGTGATGCAGATGACGAGCAGCCACGAGACCATCACCACCATTGTTCCCAGGACCGCAAATAGCGAGAACACGATTGTATTCACCTGCTTTGTAAACCTGTCCAAAACGATTCGCATTTGGGTTTTTACAGAAAGAAAAGCCTCATACAAAACCTGGAGGCAGGTTCCTAAAACCTTACCTCTGCTATGGAAGTGGCCACGCTCAAACCAGCCAATTCCTAATTGCACAAACCAAAATAATTCTCAGCAAAGAACGGATATAAAGTCGAAGGCTTCAACACGAAACGAAAACATAAAATGACAGAAGAAGAAAAATTGGATAACAAATCGGTGATTAGAGAATGACCATGAGCTGATCGACGCTAAACCCGAGAGGACCCATGAGGAGCTCATCTATCTCGGCGGCTTCTCGCTGCCCCAAGTACGATATAGAGTCCGGATTTTGAATCACTCTGTCTCCCATTCTTCCACTTACCTTGGAACAGAAGGAACGAATTGCAAGACTCGAACTTGGAAGGGGAAAACCCTGAGCAGAGAGTCGGGTTAACTTGTTGGCAGTTGAATTGGCAGTTAGATATGAGGGAAGTACTAGAGAGGGAGAAAGAGAGAGAGATGGGCTGAAGGGGGAGAGTTTGGAGAGAAGACTATGGGGAGAGCCAGAAGGATTGCGAAGGTTAGAAAGGTTAAAAATGGGAGGGACTAAAGAGTGGTGAGCGATAGATAGGCATGTCATTATTCGGCTTTTGCGACCCAAATTCCACATTCTTCTTTCCTTCGTAGCTTATTATGCTTTCCTTCGTGAGGTCGAATAATGTCTCCCTCCAGCCTCCTCTACTGTCTAAATAACGATAGGTGGTTTTTTTTTGTTTTTGTTTTTTTTTTCTCGGCAAACAAACTATTTTATAGTTAAATTATGTGGTTACAATGACCCAAAATTCAGTCAGGTGGTAGTTTTTAACAATCTTCTCAAAACAAATAAAAGTAGAACTAAAAAAAAAACAACAACAAAGCAGGTTTCGACATTTTACTTAAGAAGATGAATAATTATACTTTTATCTTTTTCATTTTCACACCATATGTTATATATATTTTTATTTTTATTTTTATAATAACTATGTGATGCATAGATGATAAGTATAATAATTTAATTAGTTTAACAAAAATAAAATAAAATAAAATAATAATTTAAAATATATGAAATATGTAGTATGGAATATCGAGAAGCATCCATCTTTATTTAGTTTTTGGCTGATCTGGTTCCTTGTACTAAATCATGAGCTTCAACTTTCTATACATATTGAACAAACAATGTCCGCTTAGAGTTTGCATTGCCCGAAAATCTCTTGCCGATAGTAATAAATGTGGTTGAGTTCACACGATGCACTCTATCTATTTTCTAAAATTGGACTTTTTTCCTTTCAAAAAAAAAAATTGGACTTTTTAATTCGAATTAAACAATCGAAGCCATTCGAAGGTGTTTATTTTGGAAACATAAATAAACTTGATGAGAAAAATAAAAATAAAAAGAATTGATCATTAATAAGAGATCGAGTAATCCTACATACAGTTACTTTAAAAACAAATACAAATAGAGTCTATCATTAAAAAATTAATTTTTTTTATGTAAATTCTATATTTATTCACTTTTTTAAAAATGATTGCACGACACTTATACACTTACGACTATAACTATCATTTCTATAAAAAACCACCTAGTTTTAGTTTTAAATTACAATTATCCAAATGTTGATTAGGAATTTCAACTATCGTCTGTTATTTTCCCAGTTAATAGAGTTGCTGTCTTGGATCGTAATCATTGAGAAACATGTATTCCTTGGGGTCTTTACACAGTGGATACGAACTCTACAACCCATTTAAAACTTGGTCTTTTCTCTTCTTCTCTCTCTTTCGATTGTCATCCCTTAACCTCCATTGCAAATGCAAGGTTCGCTGTTGATCTGAAAAAAATAGAAAACACGTTGTCTTGGCTGTTGAAAAGGCACCACCGTGGGTCCGTAAGTTGTAAGAATGATGTTAATAGAGACTGATTAATAGAGCTGATGATACAGAGATATATGCATATTAACAAAACATCAGCGAGATGTTATAGCTATGATTTCACACACATGAACCTTTGTATCAATATTTTCTAACAATCTAGCGCACTTTGTAATGTTATTACCTAAAAAAAAAAGGGAAAAAAATTGAAATTTTGGGGGCCTTTTCCCTGTATACCATGAATCAATTATTTGAAGGTAAAACATGTATATGAATCAGAATTAGCCCCGAAGACATTAGAGAGCGTGTAGATTTTCTTATGCCGGCAAAGCCTCCTCGAATAAGCATATAATATATTCACGACTCTTCTTCATCCTCGGACAACATCTTTTGAATCCTCTCGAGGACAGTCTCCACGGTCTGCGCAGCCTTTTCATCTGGATTATAAAAAGAGAAGTGTTTTAGATCGCGCACACATTGCGCCAGCCTGCAGCATTGTGGGAAAGAGACAGCAAGCAGAGAGATTTAAAGCAAATTACCGAGTCTGGGTATTGTATGGCCCTTGGGATGATGAATCACTACAGGGTCTACACAGCATTCCAACAGTTCCATTCCATATTGCTTCAAGTAATCTGTCTCTCCTGCAACAACGTACTTAATTTCAGCGTCTCCGCAAGCGCGATCGTTATTGGGTACGCTCGTCCAAGAATGTCCCGGGTGAAGCATGGATAATAGATAACCCAAAAATAAAAAATAAATAAAAAGTGGTTGTAAATCGGTGGAAGTCAAAGCCTAAAACGATGTTTCCACCCACATCTATGTTCGGGATTATCAACATGCATGCTCACCTAAGTCTAACATCTTATATCATCTCGTATATCATCAGTGTTATACGCAGCACGACAGTGGTCATTGTTTGCTCTCCTATGTTATTTTTATTATTTTAAAGAGATCATATGGAGTTTACACATCTCTAATATCTACCATTATTATATGTATATATATATATTATATACACATGTTATATAGGCGGTGGGTGGGTAGAATAAGCATGAAGCAAAGTACCTAGAAAGTGGAGGGAGGGGCACTGAATAGGAGACGCATATGCTTTGTCAGACATGGATGGCGATCTAAACTTGGCTCCCCCGATAATTATGAGAAACTTTATTTTAGCAACCTTAGTCAGCGCTACGCCCTGCAATAAAAAAGTCAAAACCCACAGCCCACCTACCAAGTCAGATCTCGATTTCCATGGGTCAATGCTCAAAGGACAACATACAAACTTCCTATGAACCGCCGCTTTCCACGTACCTGCGCTTGCAGCCCTGGCAGCGCAGCCGACAGTATCGCCCCCTATAAAAAATAATGGTTGCTTCATAAGACTTTAAACGATTGAAAAAGACCTCTTATCTGTTGAATATGAAACAAATGAATTCAGATCTTCTTTTTGTTTTTAATTTGAAGAGATGAGATATGATGCAAATTGGAGAGGATCTCTGTTGGAACGGAATTCTAAGACGATAAGAATAGGAATTAAAGTTTGTTGCATTTTTATTGAGAGAGAATTTCAGTTGGGACTTTCGTACCTGAGAAAAACCGAGGAGACCATCAAATGGTCCCTGCTTAATCATCAAATCTTCGATATACGCAAGACACTCGTCGAAGTTCGTGTACTCCGTAAATTCCTGTGAGAAAGAAGTACAAGACACTTTGTTCAGGAATCATGATAGTTGCTTCTCCGACCCGGATTCGGACTACCTTACAATCAAATTTTACTAGAAAAAACAGATTAAATCAGAGAAAAAGTGGTAAAGAAAGACAGACCTTATTGAATTGGAACCACTCGTAATAAGGAGGATCGAAAATTCCTTCGACTTCGGATTTGCCTTGGGACGGGAAAGGAGCGTCGGCGAATACGAGGTCGATCTTTCGGAGCACGGAATCGGGCCACTTGTTCAGCTGTTTCTTGATAATCTCTCCGCTCGTTCTGAATCCATGGAGGCACAGAAACCTGGGCTTCCTCACCGTCTCGGTGTAGCTTCCCATCTTAATATTTCTCGATCGTTTGTTTCTCTTCTCTGACTTACCTTAAAATCAGGACAACGTTTTCTTCGTATCGGCTGGTTTGAGGGAGGGTGGTGGTAAATGTCTGGCTGTTCGGCTGAATTTAAAGCCCGACACGGCGACAAGAAGGAGCTTTGGGAGAGCTCCCATAAAAAGGGGAGCTTCGAAACGGCCGCCTTGAAAATTAAGGGGCTCGTGACGGTGGCCTACACGCAGGCTACATGGAATATTATTCAAAGTTGGCATCTACTTTCTCCCATGTTCACTCACGACAACGTTTAAATTTATCAAAAATTTCATAAAAATTGAAATTTATAAATTAATATAAATATAAATAACTTAAATTTTAAGATAAAATATTAAATATTATTATTATTTTAAAAATTAATAAAAATTGAAATTATTTATTATATTTAATATAAAAATTTAAAAAAATTATAATAATAAGATGATAATTTCTAATACCAAACCGAATCTTAATATATTAGAGCATCCCAATCGGTACCGCAAAGGGTACTTTTTTCTATAATTTGATGAAAATATCAAGAATTTTATTAAAATCACCTCTACATCCGAATTCTCATTTTAGAGGAAGTGTTTGTGGAATGTACAGTGATTCTCCATATTTGGAGAATCACTGTACATCTCTAAATTATTTTTTATCAATATTTTATTCTAATTATTTACATTTTCTATCATATTTATCTACTTCCAATCATCTACATTTTCTATCATACTCATATTTATTATAGTTTTAAATAATAATTTTAAAAATATTATCATACCCACAAAAAATAATTTAAATTTTTGTTTAAAATATTCACTAGAGTAATAGTTCAAAACATAAAAAATATATATATATATATATATATTTAGTTAAGTTTGTAAATAAAAGTAAAAGAAAAAAGTAATAAAAAAATAAAAAAAAAAAATATTATTTTAATAAAATAGAGAAATAATAAAAAATGAGATATAGGAGATTTTTAAAAGATAAGTAAAATTTAGAACAAAATTTTAAAGAATATCATTTTTAACTAAATTATATAGACTTTGATGAAGAATCCAATACAAATGGTCTTCCAGTACATTTCAGTTTATAATTTTATTTTATTAGTTATAATTAGTTATAATTATAAATTAAGCCTTTCACTTAATTTAATATTATAAAATATAATTAAAAAAAAAAAGATTAGGAGAGAGAAGTTCGCATTTCTCCAGAATCTCTACGCCCAGATAGCCACCAAGGGAGCGAAGTATTGCCCTCAGCCTCCGTACACGATCTTTTGGAAAAGGATAGGATTATTATTATTTTACTATCTATTTATTATTTATTTTATATTTAATTTTTTTATTTAATAGTTAAAGAAGTAATTATTAATAAAATTATATATTTTTAAAATTTTTCTTAATAATTAAAAATATTAAAAAGATACTTAAAAATAATAATAAAAAAATTACTAATATCTTATAAATAGTAAATAGGTAGGACTACCCGTTCTTTTATTGCCCAAACTTAACTTTCCCAGAAAATGTAGAATATTGCTAACAAACCATTGCTCAGTTGATTGCGAATTGAGTGACCTGTACCGTGGTGTTATTACGTTGATTTTGATATTATTTATTTTAATTTCAGAAAAATTTAAGATGTATCTAAGTTTTATTTAACAATCATTATTCAACTTTATTACTAAAATTCCTTGAAATCATTATAAAATTCAATTTCGCGTGATAAAAAGTAGTGAACAACTTGATATTTTATTCCTAGAGTAATTATTAAATCAGAAGCCATAAGTTCAAACTAGATAAAATACTATAAATGAAAAAAAAAAGTTTATTTCATCATAAAAATATTTTGCAAAAGTAAAATTATTTTTGTATGTTGGATTATAAAATTATTTTTTTAAAATAGATTTAATGTATCATATGAAATTATGTCAATTTATAATTTTAAGTAAATTTTAAATATTATTAGAATATAAATTTTTAATAGATTTTTATTTCAAAATTTGAAAAAGTAATATTATTTTTTATTTTTTGTTCGAAAGTTTTGTAATAATTAGTATGGGTGTAAGACTGACCGGACTGATAGTCTTATTGGTCGATCTTGAAATGTGGTTTTTTTAGATTTGACCGAATCGAGACTGATTGAATGTATATATATATAATATGGTAATTGTATAAGTTAATTATATAATTTTTATCCAATGAATTACTATTGATCATATATACAATAAAATTATTTAATATTCATTAACCATATATAAAATGTTAAAGAAATCATTTGATATTAATTTTACAAATTTAATTATTTTTTATTAATTTTTCTGTTAAAAAAAAAGAAAAAATAGGAAAAAAATGTTCATAAATCGAATTGGACTGATAGTTAACATTTCGGTCCGACAAAAATGATGGATCGAAATTTTCAGTCCATGACCTCCCTGGACTGAACCGATTACACGCCTAAGGATTAAATGAACAATTTTGAAATGAAAAATGAAAAAATATTTATATTTGAATGATGTTTAAGAAAAAAAAATTAGAAGAGATTTTGAAATTAAATTAAATGATCAAGCCATATTTACCAAACAACCCTTAATCCTACCGATGGGGAAGTCGTTGCCGTTGGGTAGGGAAGGGATCCCCAACCCATAGACGCATAGGATTTTGAGTCGAGTTACTGTGCTATCCGGCTCTTGCTACTGGCCTGCCGTGTCATGTCATCCAAACCTCTTTTTTCTTTTCACATTTTTTTAATATACTTAAATATTTTTAAAAATAAATAAAATACATTCATATACTCACAATCACTTATTTAATCATTAAATAAAAAAATATATTATAACAGTACAAGTTGGAAGGTAGACTAGCTTTTTCCCAAGATTTTTTTGAATACTGTACAATATTTAGGTTAAATGAAAATTTTAAATTTAAAAATTAAATATTAAAAAATTAAATTATTTATTATATTTTATATAAAAAATTAAAATAACTTTTAATTTAAAATAAAAATTTTCAACTGCCTAACCGAACGTTAGTGTACGCTGTTCATGTCCAAGTGCAAAGCAATCACGTCACGCGTTGATATTAACGAAGTCGCGTTCTCTACCTTCTACAGGGTATAGACACCTCGAAGTTGTTGACTTTTTCCGACGCGTCGATTCAAAAGCATAAAAATCACGTTTCTATACAAAACTTATATTGATTTAAATATTTTAAAATATAGATATATTATATTTATAACATATCATTAAGAATTCGATATTATATAAATAATTTTGATGATATAATTGAGTAATGCTATATGGATAGGATATTTGAGTTTCACAATTTTAATTAAGGGATAAAATCAAAAAGGAACTCACACTTTTATTAGGAGATAGACTCGTACTTGTAACATGAGATAGATTCACACTTTTAAAATGAAAAGGTTTCACAATATAAATTAGACTCTATCACTTTAAAGAAATAATCTCTATAAATAGTTTATGGGAGATAACAAATAGGAGACTTAAACTTGATTTACTTCATCTTCTACATACATTTATTCTCATATTATTATTTTGACTTTGGTATCGAAGTGTCTCCAAGGCAATTAATACATCTCCTTTGTTCGTTGCAAGTCATCCATATGGTTGGTGGTATGAAATACGTCCTTAACATTAATATAATAGTGAAGTATGCAAGAGTTATATAGTCATTTTGAAAAAAAGTGAGGCTCATTATTAAAAGAAAATTTATTTTATATAAATTTTGTATTTATTATTATTATTATTTAAATGATTACGTGACGCTTATATTTGATGATATTTTTAGATATTTTGTAATGAAATCTCTTACAAATACGAATGGATTAATAAAGATTTTGAGATATAATCGTTTTTTAGATTTGAAAAGGTGGAGGCATCCATTGAAAAATATTCGATGATTTTTTTAGATTTTTTGTGAGGGAATCTCTTACAAATACGAATGGATTAATAAAGATTTTGAGATATAATCTTTTTTATATTTGAAAAGGTGGTGGCATCCATTGAAAAATATTCGAGGAAACGCTTTCGTAAGTCTTAATTCATTTTCTGAAAATTATTTTGATTTTGATTTAGTACGAAAAAGACAACATATTATGATTAAATGTAAAAAGAATTATTTTATATTTTATGACTTTTAGATTCGATTTGGCAAGTGAAAATTTTGATATCAGAATTTTGACTTTTAAAATAAAATATTAAAATCTTATTATTATTGTTTTAAAATTTAAAAAAATTAAGAAAAATTTAAATTATTTATTATATTTTATAAAGAAATTTGGTAAAATTTTAATGATAAGATAAAAATTTTAAATTTAAAATAAGAATTTTTAATGACTAAACCGAACCTTAATTGCATTTGTTAATATGATAATATTTTGAATAATTTTATATATATCTAAGGGAAATGCTTATCCTATTCCTACAGTTGCATCCCTATGTAGGAGTAGTACCACCCTATATTTAAATAGACAACCACATGAATGAATCTCATTGATATAGCAAAACCTAAACTGATAATAATAATTTTTTTTTTTTTTAAAAGAAAAAACTGAGAATTCTATATTTAGTTAGGGGCTGAAATTGTATGGACTCTTGTGTGAAACTAAAGTCCTTGCGGGCTGAGTCGGCTGACCCAACCGATCCGAGTAGTCCAAGTCCGCAACCACAAGATTTGAAACGGGTGTCGTCAAATGAAAACCAACGGTGGATTACTCTTCCGACAACATCACCATTCCTCGAGCATTTCCGTAAGGTAAATTTCCAAGTCGCCCAAATCGCGTAACGTTAGCAGCGAGGCCCGCCCTCCATTATCAAAGCTTCTCCTGAATTCTTGGCGTTATTCGGTTGAATTTGACCCCCGCGATTCCATACTGCCGTCCTCTCTTCGTTTTTGGATTTCCATTTTTCGCTTCTACCTCTTCTTCTTCTTGTTCTCCTTCCATGGCGTCCAATACTGGCGGTTCTTTTCACGGCGGTGCTGCCCCTTACCGATCAAGGTGCTTTTATTTCCACTTGGTGCTTATCTACTTTCGAAATTTTGGGTCCGGTTATTTCGCAAGAGCGGAAAGTCATGTTGCAGGGTTTTCATCCTCTTTTATTTTTTTTTTCAATTGGATGATTATTGTTAACGATGACTATGTTTGTAAAAGTGCTATGTATTTTTGGGTTTGCAGAGAGGGCCTTAGCACGAGACCGGTGGCTAGTTCTGATGAAATTCAGTTGCGGATCGATCCGATGCACGCAGATTTCGACGACGAGATCACGGGTCTCCGTAGCCAAGTCAGAAAATTAAGACATGTGTGACCCTCCATTTTCAAACTTCTTAACTGTTTTTATATGCTTTTTCTGAATCATTTACGAAATTGGGTGCATAAAAGACATTGATTGAGATTGTGAAAGGAAACAAATAGTTACAACATAAATAAAAGGGTTAATAATGTTTATTAGGGGACAAGTTGGATATCTATGCGTATGTCCGAATTTTACAAGTTGTATCTGCTCTTTGTAATTGCTTGTTCCCAAGTATATTGCCACCACCAAGAGGTCCTGTTTTGTTGTGGTCCTCTAAGTGCCATGCGCACTACTATGAGGAATGAAATTTTCATTGAGAGGTACAAAGAGCACTAATTATGAACATACGCATCTTTTTAGCATTTTCACTGCACCACCTAAAAGTAAATGATGAACTCAATTCAGTTTTGTGGTTAGTTCCACGTTAGCAAGTATTTGAGGGTTTGAAATGCTTCTCTCGTGGTAGCTTCATTCTGTAGGTTGAACTCATTAACAATTATAAATATGCATATTTTTTTAAAGTGTTGTTACAGATTTCTTAGATTATGGTAATGTTGCATTAATGAGATTCTCTTTTTCTGATCTAAAAGCCCCAAAATTCTTCAATACTTCCTATGTTGGAAAACCTATCTTCTTGAATGGTAAGTCTCCATACGTTATTCATTCCATTCTTTCTCGATCAATGTTAATTTCTGACTCATCTAAATGTGGTTTTGACCACCTACCTTCTCGAATTGTGTTTGTTCAGAGATTCAACCTTAAATTGGTGTTGTGTCTAATCAGCCTGTTAGAATGAAGTATGGGATTTGTTGCCATAACTCATTATACTTCTCATTGCATGTTTTTCCTCCAATATTGTTTTGTTTGCTTGCAATTTATTGTTAGTATATACAGTTTTTTTTTTTATTAACCTCAGCAATCTGATTGTTCAGTTTTTAGATTTTATGTTGTGCCCTCGGTGTCTCTTAATTTCTAGTGTTGTGGTGCAGGTTGCTGAGGAAATAGGGACAGAAGCAAGATTTCAGCAAGATTTTCTCAATCAGCTGGTACACCATTAAATTCAAATTCCTTTTCACACAACACTTCCTTATGATTTGTGGTCAGCTCTTAGTTGTTTCTGTGAGGATATATACTGAGTTCTGTTCGGGAACTATTACTTTAATTAGTTAGTTTTTGAATTGAATGAGGCTATTAGATAATATTCTTAATATCAGCAAATCAGGATGCAAAACTGTTTAAAATAAGTGCAGGCATCTATTATCTAAGGTTTGTAACTTTGTAGACAATTGATTGGAAGAAGAAATTTAACAGTAATTATTATGATTACCAACAAGTGTGTTTTGCTATTGCGACTGTACAAAATAATCAAACTGATGAGAATTGTGTGCTATTTTACCATGTGTATTTACTCTCTATCTTCAAGAAAAACAAAAATTTTTTTGGATTAACTTGTTTCTGATACATCTTTGGAATTGCATGTTTGCTTTTGCGATTAAGTGGATGAGCATTTTGCATTCATTTTCTTCCGGACAGAAAAAAGTTAGAAAAGTGTTTCAAGTCATTCCTTAATCTTGTTTATTGCAGCAATTGACAGTAATCAAAGCGCAAGCAGGGGTCAAGAACAATCTGAGGAGACTGAACAAAAGCATCATCCAGAATGGCGGAAATCATATTGTTCATGTCGTTGTTTTTGCTCTAATTTGCTTCTTCGTGGTTTACCTATGGTCCAAGATGTCCAGAAAATGAGGATCAGCCGTCCTGCTGCGGAATTGCCCCATCAAAGAATTTTGACATGATCTTGGGACTTGAAAGGCGTGACATCTTTTAGTTGTTTTATAGAAAGCTAATTTTAGATGTAAAAAAAGGAGGGTTATATTGGTTCTTATTGAATTTGATGATAGTATGCCGTGTGCCTGGTTTTTTGAGACATGGTCTTCGTATAAAAGAAATCGTTCACTTATCCATTTGTAAGCGTTTCAGTTGTGCAATGGCAGCTGATAACAAATTATGTTTTACTGGTAAAACTTACTCTATTTTTTCTCGGTTGTGTCTAATGCTGAAAAACTATTTTTATCATTCTTTCAATCGTCTCTTGGTGTGGTATTGAATTATTGGTAGATAAGAAAACATAGCAAATAGTTCTCCTTTAGGATATTCTGGTTAGTTTTGAAGCCTTTCCACTAGTTAGTTGGCAATTACGCCTTTCAAGATTACGGTTCCAAGCCCAAATTGAGAAGGCAATAGGATCATGCAACACCAATTCAGAACTCACTGAATAACGCGGTGATAGTTTCCAAATATGCTAATGATGTATCGAATGTTTTTCGCATAGAAGGAATTGCTTGATCTCTAAATCAAAAGAAACCAATGTCACAAGTGAGTACTCTTCAAGTCTGTAAGAAGGGAAATGACAACTAGCAAAGACAAGCGCTTGATTTCAGTGGTGCAATCTTGGTGGCTTCATCCAATTTGCTTAGTCTGACTTGTTTGAGTACGGTTCTTGTCCACTCTGCAAAGAAGGTTTCGTTGTGACCAACTCGGCCATTTTTGTAGAAGTCAAAGCAGCTCGGACCTTGTTGGGGAAATGGGCATTGCTTTTCGCCTATTGGTTCCCACCAGGCACCCTGGTGTTTCATCCCAGATAGATCTGTCATCCAGTGATGTGCATACTGGCCTATGCCTGCGTGTTCCAACCATCCTTTGGGGAAAAATTCCATTATGCTGCTACTTCTATCCATGAAGAGCATATTTGTTAGCTGAGCTCCATGAGGCGATGCAACGATGTCGGTGTAACTCATAACTCTCACCTGAATAAAACATCAGTTTTTGTCATTTCTCAGAAGTCTGTTTGGTACTTGCACCAATTGCCATCTAGCTTTTGTTTATATCATTACTTCAGGTCTCTCTATGTATTGATATTATTTTGCTTAATAAGAGGATTATCACTCAAGTAGTTTCGCTATTGACATCATGATTTGTTTCTTTCTAAGTCGATCATTAGCTGAAAAGGCAGAAAACGAAACATGTAAGAGCCTACAAAAAACAGAAGACAAAACTGGGCCCAGAAGCTTAGATCTTCCGACTGAGCTACCTTCAGCAAGCATCCCTCCACCCTCGCACACTCCCTTGCAAATATGTCGATCACCGCAGTTGCATTCTTGAATGATCTCGAACCTCTCCTCATTAGGAAAGTTACCCTTATGATTGGCTCCCCTTTTTCATTGACTTCTCTTTCCCTACCAACCTGGTTTATGCTGCAAAAACCCCTTGCTTTACATCTCAATAAATCGAAACCCTGAAGCCTCTTCTCCTTCCCCATGCTCCCCAAATTATGCCTCATCACCACCGCCCTCTCGAAACAGTAAGGTCCATAATGAAACAACACCCATCTTGTTGGTCTCAAGCAGCCATTTTTTGATGGACCAACCAACAAATGGAGCCACAGTGCACACCCCATGCCATAAATTTTCATAGCAAGTGTCTGACACAAAGGTCAAGCCCTTCATGAACACTGCGGATTCCGGAAGACTTTCTGGCCATGCCAGGCCGTACGAATTTTCGGAGCCATCGGCAGAGTTGCCCGTTAATACACAGAAGCCTTCCCTTGGATGTTTGTGAAGGGAAGTATAGGTGCTCTGCTTCGTTTTTCTCGTAGGTATCATTCAAGGAGCTCATAAACCACGCGTTCCCTGTCATAGCTGTTTCAGCAAATCTGAGGTCTTTCAAGGGAAGGAAAGTAACCGAGTCTCGGAGCTTTGAGGCAAGAGTGTTCGTTATATTGGAGGGATTCCGAACTTGGTTGGTACCAAGTACCATTCCTCTCCATTTCTCGAAGAAAACCCAAGAAGCAGCAGAGGGCGAAGAAGAAGACTTGAAAGGGGAGGTTTCTGTGCGGAAAAGGACGAGAACAAAAAGCAGTAGAAAGACGCCTATAATGAGCTTGGTTGAGTAGACTGAACTCTTCCTTTTGATTAGGCTTTGCGCCTTCTTTCCCCATTCATCAGTTAGCTCAAGGTGAGTGACGAAAGAGTTGCAATCTCGAAATTGGGATTCCAAAAGAATTAAACAAAAGTAGTTGCTCTTTATCTGGTTCTTATTTTGGTGGGGAGTGAGATACATTTTCGAGTTTGCGACTTCGCATTAAGGGGTGGGTTCGACTCGCAATTGATATCGCTAGCATAAATTTATTGTTCCACGTACCTGGCATAGACAATGATAAAGTTAAAAACAAATATGATAAAACAAATAGGAATGGTACGTACAGTCGTAAAATTATAAATACTATGTAATTATTTTGAAAAAAAATAAAATTTACAATTAAAAAATTAATTTTTTTCAAAAAGATTCAACCACGACTGCAAATATCATTTCTTAAGAAAATATCGAATTCTCTACTTTGATCAATGGTTCTTATGAAGGCCAACGTTGGGAGAGAACGTTGTTTAGAGGTGTGTTGGGATCCACCATTAACGGTGGTTCACTTCCAATATATCCAGCATTAAACAAACGCAAGTGGGGGAGCAAGACACGGAGATATAGAAGCGTTGAAATTCCAAATTTCAAGAGTCACTCAGTATAACAAAAAGTAAATAATGTTGCGACACGATCGATCAGAACTTAATCTATAAGTTTTTCTTTATTTTATTTTATTTTTATTATTATTATATATATATATTTTTACAAGAGTCCGATAATTATAAAGCACTTATGAGTGGGTCTTTATTACTGTAAAAGTCTAATAAACACTGGGAATACATATATAAACTTATTGTAAGCCGCCCATTGCACAATATTATGCGCTAATCAATTTTGAGATTGATGAATTTTTTACATTTTCTAATAAATTATCTTGTCGAATAATGAAATTTGAATAATGAAATGCGATGAAATAAAATAATAATAAATGAAAGTTAAAAATTGAACCAAATATTATTAAAATATTATTTTTTAATATTATTATTATTTTGAGATTTAAAAAAATCAAATTATTTATTATATATTTTATGAAAATTTAAAAAAATTATAATAATAAGATGAAATAACTGAGATAAATTGAAAGTATTTGTGTATCCAAACCTAGCCTAAATCATATCCAAAAGCGCAACTTAAAAAATAGGCTGTTTAAAGCGTGAATCGAAACTTATTGATAATTGTGGACACAGTATTGAAAACATGTGATAATTTGTGGGTGAAAAATGTAACTTCCCACCATCAACCACCTTGAGGACATATTTAGTGCAAGAAGTACACCCATATTTTTTTTTTTCAAGGAGATAACTACTACAATTTTTAACAAAGCGGGGAATACAAACTACTGTATTTTGCCCACTCCGCGAGAACAAATCAAATAATTGAACACGACTTATCTATTTTACATACCCTGTACATTGAGTGTGTCAGTTCGTATATTAGAAACATTATTAAGTCAAATTAGAAAACAAAGAAGAATTGCTATGAATCTCAAACTAGTATGGATGAGGATCAACACCAAAGTTGTGATTTTGACCTGGTTACCTCAACTTCTATCATCTTTGACACCAAGTCATGTTAATTTGAAATCCCCACGACAAAAACATCGGAGATGGTGATATCAGTGGTGTCACTGTCTCGGCAGCATCAAAATGCTTTGCAAAGATTGTTAGCCTTAATGTTAGATGAAATCTGCTGCTCAATCGGGCCTGTAGAACTACACAGTCTAGTCCTCTTTGGTCCGGAAATCCTAACATGTGAGATTGCGGTGGCAAGGGCATCAACCAAACCAAAATCATCCTGATCCTCTGATCTGCAACTTTCAAATGATGAGGGAGAACTTGAACCCTCACAAAGAGAGCCACTACATATCCTATTTCCTTCTGACTTCAATCCAGGTGTCATTAATCCAGGTGCAACGACACGTTGCTGGCTAGATGCTCCTATATGGTTCTTTGATCTCAATTTAAGGGGTAGAGTCTTGGGCGTTGTCGCTGTGTAGAACAATAACCATGGATGCCCTGAAGCAACGCCAATTTGAATCTCAGTAAATAGAAAATTAATTTCAAAAGAATCATGACACATCCAGAAGTTGGCCATCATTCAGTCCAAAAACAGACTAGGTATTACAAATTATTTAGAAACCCATAACCAAGACCTGCTCAAGTATGTTAAAATGTTAACACTAAAAAGCAAACAAAAGAATATGGGCCAAGGCAAGCAGATCTATAACATGACCTTTGGTGATGGACTGACCAGCAATGCACATCAAAGAAGGAAACAAAAAAAGCATTTGGAGAAACTTTGTTTTACAACATTTTGCAACATAGCCAATATGTTGCAGATTATTTCCGCATACAAGGTAAAAGGGAACAGATAAATAGAGCAGTTAGCATAGACCAAATTCAAAAGTTTCCTATGATTAATGTCTAAAAAACAGTGCATCACAAACTTACTTAATACTTCATCTGCATTTATCCTCACTGAAACATCTCTTGTCAACATTCTACCAATTAGATCCCGTGCAGGTTTTGATATTGACTCCCATACCCCACTGTGGAAATCAAGGTTGTCATTCTTAATTGCTTCAAAAATCACTTCTTTGGAATGTCCACGAAACGGAAGATCACCAACCAATAGAGCATGGAGGAGGACACCAGCACTCCAAATATCGACCTTCTCAGAGTACTTTCCAAAAAGAACTTCTGGGGCAACATAAGCTGGACTTCCAGCTAATCCAGTCAAGCTCTGGCCTGCATTATTGTAATGGTCTCAATTTCATCAGCAAAGCTGACAAAGCTTTCATAGATATCCAAGCAATGTATATGAGAGGCAATTTTAATTCCAAGAAAACCAAGGAAACCTACGAATTGCTTGTGGTCACGTTTACACAAAAAAAAAATAATAATAACTACCCACAGGAGGATAGAACACAGCACCATCAATATAAGTGGTACTTAAAAAGGATTGTATAAACATATGCTTATTTTTGTAGAATATTGTTATCTTATACAAACCAATATATAACCAGGCACATCACAGAAAAAGAATCAAACCACTCTTTTTAGAATCTCAAATTAATGCCATCTGTTTTTTTTTTTTTTTGAACGTTTTTTCTTGCTTTAGTTACACAAACAGGACACAAATGATCGAAGCCACACAAAATCCTAATACTTCATTTATTCAAACAATAAGTGAAAAGTAAAAAATGGGGATAACCTTCCCTTCCTTGATTAGTATTTTATGACTTATCTATTATCGTAAACTCCTTCGCCCCACCCTCAACCTCTGTGTTTTCGTGTGCTTGGGATATCAGTTGCTGATATGGACGCATTTAGAAATTTTTTATTTGGTTAAGTAGCATAAATTTCTTATATAGGTGTCTAGCATTTAGAAAGATACTATCATTCAAACTATACGCCTGAGTTGCTACAAAGTACATAATCAGGTGAAGAATTTCTATTTTGATAAGTAAAAATCATTTCATTACAAACACTAAAATAAGGAATAAATTTACATATTCAGGTGAAGAAATTAACTAAAAGGGAACAAAATAAACAGTTCTTCAGAGCAGGTATTCAAAACTTACCGTTATAAATTCTTGTGGCCAGGCCAAAATCAGCAAGCTTTATCTTTCCTAAAGTTGTTAGAAGAATATTCTCAGGTTTTACATCTCTATGCACAACTCCCATATCATGACAATATTTGATAACCAACATCACTTCCTTGAAAATATTGGCTGCATGGTGCTCCAAATACCGAACCTCTTGGGCCATCTGATTGATCAAACATCCCCCGGAGCACAGCTCCATCACAAGATGAAAACAGTCAGACTCCTCGTACACAGCCTGCAATGTCACAACCCCAGGATGACCAGACAAGTGCTGCATTATCTCTACCTCCCTATGAACTGTTTCCTCACCCTTTCGCAAAGTCTTGCATGCATATTCTACTCCACTAAACCTAGATTGACACAAACAAACAGACCCAAACTTGCCTTGCCCGATTGTTGCACCCAAAACATAATCGTCCTCAATCTTATTCTTCCGGCCCATTTGAGTGGCAACATCTATACACCCTATCTTCCTCTTCAGACCTCTCCCTGATCGGACCAAAGAAGAAGTCCCACATGGTGGAGCAGTGGCAATACCTGCGAGCCTGCTTTTACAAGAAACAATGGATTCAATATCACCATCTTCTTTGCACCTCTTGTTCAACCTCGTAAAATCTTCTAGCGAAAAATGAGAGGTAAAATTCGATGGTTGTGAATCATGTCTTGATGTTAAAGTGGCAGGTAAGTTTGAGCTCGCATCAGTTTCGCTACCTTTCCTCTTCTTCCTCATTAAGTCGGAGTAACTGACACAATTATCTAAAACAATCCCCTTACTACATTGAAGTTCCAAAAATCAACAAAAAATCTATTTTTGTTGAACAAATACACCCTACTTTTCTTCTTCTTTCTTGTTCTGATGAGCAGATTATGGGTCCTTTCCCTGACCCAAAAAAGAAAAAAGAAAAAAATACGATAAGCGAAATCGAGTCTTAGATAATCATACCCTTTGTTTCAGAAAATGCTGAAGAAAAAGATCATAGGAACGAAAATTATATCTCCATACATCATCCAAAATTTCCATAGAAGAAAACTCAAAACACAGTGATAGGTTCTCTAGAAAATGGAAATTAAAAGAACTCGCTTTTATTTTGTTCGAATTGCACTTTTATTTGCGTTGAATTACACAATATAGTTTCTTGGCATTTATTGCGCTTTCACGGTAAACAACAGAACGTATATTAAAAAACACGCCGATTTACGATAGCTTTCCGACGAATCTGCGAATATTTGGCAAAGAAATCAAGGGTGACCAAAGTATCAGGGAAAAGAACAAACCTTGGCCCAGAGCCAATGCTCCTTGTGACTTTGAGAAACCAGAATCATGGATAGGATCCACGAGATCTAAAAGATACAGAAACCTCTGATTTATAGAGGTAATCGGAAAAGAAAAAGGCAAATCCGAAGCGGTGAAGAAAGAAACCCTAGACACATCCGACGGTGGTACAGAGGGAGTGAGGAGGGGTCTTTATTGGGGTTTGGCGCTTTCGCTGGCTATTTAGTATTTACGTAACCCACGTGTCCTTTATTAAACGCTGCTCAATATTTTTTTATTATTTTATAATTTTTTTAAATAAGAATTATATTTTCATAAAATTAAAAATTATTTATTATATTTAATTTATAAATTTATTATTTAATATCTGAGAGAATGGTGAAAAAAATATGAAAAATAAAATATATAAAAAAAATATGTAAATGTGAATAGAAATAAATTTTTTAAATAAATTTTTTCTAAGCCGAAACGCCGACGATTGGGTGCGGTAAGTTGGTAAGAACAAGAGCCGGGATCTGCCGTTGGGGGAAACCCACGCAAAGCTACTAACGCCTGTAGTTTTATGACAAGTGGGTGACAGGTTGCCGAAGATGGTTTTCGATAAGAAAAAGAAAAAATCTACACAACTTCTTCTTATTCACATAATTTTTACACACTATACTTTTTTTAATTATTATTTTTATTAAATATTTAATATATGAATAATAAATAGAAGAATTGAATTAATTTAAGAATAATAAACTAAAAAAATATTAAAAAAGATTAAAAATTAAAAAAAAAATGATGTGTAAAAATTAAGAAGTTGTATAGCATTGCTCAAAGGAACACTATTTTATAAAAAAATCTTTATTTTATTTTATGCATTGCATAAAGTATTATGCGTATATAATTACCAATTTTCCTTTCAGTAATAGACGATGTTAGGATGTTTATTAAACGTGCCCATCAAATATGTAAATTAGCATAAATTAGTTTTTTTAAATATTTTTATACATCCTTAATTATTAAAAAAAAATTAAAAAAATATATAAATTCACTAATAATCATTTTATTAATCATTACAAAAATAAAAAAATAAAAATATGTGAGTGGGCACATTTAATAGTCATAGTATCATTTTCTTTCAATAATTATTACCGGAAAATTATATTTTTATTTTATAAAGATATTATATCAATTCAAATTAGTAAAATCAAACTATTCATATCTTGTGATATTTTATAGAGATATCTTGCGATAAAGTAAAAGCAACATGTCATTCATTGTTTATCAGATCATCTACACGTTTAGGAATGCTTACTAGTTTTCTTAATGTTTACTCACGGGTTAGATCTTAGTTCGAGGTAAGTTTGCTATTTGTTATTGCTCGCTTATTTGATAAGAAATAGGATTTTAGGGTTAAACTTATCAAGTTTGCTAAATTTAACGCAAATTCCAATTGATCCGCTGGTTTAGTAACAATTTTTGAGTCAATTTGTGTTATCTGTGAGTTGACTCATTCGTTTAATATACAATTAATTTTCATACTACGTTGCTTGATTTGGTATTTTTAGAGCACTACTATTAGCTTAAAGCCTTAATCATATAATAATATTAAGTAAAATTCAGCTAATCAAATAATGAAAACCTTTGTATGGGATTATGCACAGTAATCTAATTTTATTTGGTTATAAGTTACAGTTAGACGATAATGATATAACTAAATTAAAAAATGTGTGTATGATTATTATTGAATATTATTAGATTATCATTTGTTTTTGGATCGAGCGAAGTTGTCTTTAATTTGGATAGTGATAAGCTTATTACTTTATCACTACCAATTTACTACTTACAAAGAAAAAAAAAAAAAAAAAAGTAAATGAGTAGTAGGATGGTTATAACTCTATTATTTTCCATGTAGTAATAGACTTACTATCTTATCACTACTTATTTACTACTTCTAACATATTAGTCTATTAGACATTATTTATTTTTTTATCATTTTATTTTAATTATTTTTTTAACATATTTAGCCATTAAGAAAAAATTTAGAAAATATATAATTTTACTAATAGTCATTTTCTTAATTATTAAATAAAATTAAAAATTAAAAAAATATATAAAATGAGTAATAAATAGGTAAAAAAATACTAATAATCAAATCATTTTCCTTATTTTCCCTTTAATTTACTTTGGAGAGCGGATTTGAATGGAGCCTCTTATATGTCGTACCGTATCTTCATGTTTGTCGATGTTGGTGGGCAATAATTGTTGTTTACGTTGATTTCAACTAGGTCTTTGTTAGCACGCGTGGGCAGCCGTACGTGCGTACATGGTCTTCCATCGGCGGCGAACAGGACTTGTGCTGTCAATATCCTCGTTATTCTCGAAATTGACTATTAATGCTAATCCGTTATTTTTATTGTCATGTGACATAACTTTGTGTTTTCCTTGCAATATCCAATTCGTGATGGAATTTGTTAAAAGAGAAATACTTACCGTTCAGTGTGTAATTTTTTTGTGTAATTTTTTTAAAAAAGAAATAGATAAATTGAAAATTTTATTTTTTAATACTAACCACAACCTTTTTTGAAAAAGATTATGCAGAGACTGTATATTTCATGATTGTATTTATAATTACCATGCTAAAATAAGCGGGAGAAGAAACGACAAATTCTACTCCTAAAGAAAGTGACGCACATTTGATATTGGGAAGCACTGTGAGTTGCTGATCTTGGACGGAATTTTCCATCTGTGGTGCAACGTTTTTGGACTCCGGAGGCCTGTCATTAAACTTGGATGTTTATTGTTGAATCGGAGGTATCTTTAGACTAGGAAAAAAATCATGAAAAGTGGTTGTAAGTGGATTTTGAACATCATCGTGTGGCCATAATCTTCCAGTGTATCTGTCACTATCCGATAATTACTTTCACGGATTGGACTGAAAGAAGAGTCGCTTACATTTCAGACTTTTCTTCCGGTTCGTCATTTTATAAATGGAAAATTCTTTTTATCATTCTCACACTTCACACACCACACTTATTTTAATTTTTTTTATTATTTTTTTTATAATAAATATATAGTGTGTAGATGATAAATATAATAATTTAATTAGTTTAATAAGAATAAAATGAAATAAAAAATAAAAAAAATAAAAAATATTATTTTAATATATAAAGTGTGTGGTGTGGGATGATGTGTAGCATTTCCCTTTATAAATAAGTTGTCCCACTTGGTCGATGACTAGTTGGACGATTCTTGATCTATAAGTTTGTATATATGATTGGTTTGGACGTGTCAAGTCACTGTTTCCGATCCTCCTAAAGTCCAAATAGGTGGGTATGTTGAATGCTGGGCTCAAATGACTGGGGAAATCGTGGGCATAAACATGATCGATGCAGAAACCATGCCTGTAGTTAGTGCTTGGTTCAAAGATTTTCTTGAGGTTCCTGTTATCAAGGAATGCATGCCACCTCTAGACAAATTGCTAGAGCACAACAAGGGCTTTCACAAATTTTTGACTTCTGCATCGACTTGAAGTCTTTCTATATTTGAGCACAAATATTCTTAGATATTACTTATCATATGCAATAATGTGTAATCTTGATCTCAGTATCATATGCATGTAAACGAGTTACAAAATTTGATGAATAAAATTTGCAAAATTACTTGGAAATAGTTTGATGCAGAGACCACGCCTGTACTCAGTGCTTGGTTTAAAGATTTTCTCGAGGTTCCTGTTATCAAGGAATGCATGCCACCTCAAGATAAATTGCTAGAGCACATCAAGGGCTTTCACAAATTTTGACTGCTGCATCGACTTGAAATCTTTCTATCTCAGAGCACTCTTATATATTACTTATCTAAAAATGTCTGAGCACAAGCTTTACAGGTCAGTCCCTGCATATGGCATCTGAATGATTGTCGGTAGATTGCATGCAACAATGTGCAATCTTGATCTCAGTATCACGCATGCATAAGTGGCAAAACTTGTGAATAAGATTTGTAAAATTACTTAGCAAATAATATCTTGTAACAACAAATGCAAGGCTGCAATACAACAAAATGACCACAGGCAACATATAAAACTAATAGTTAAAAATGTATTTCTGTTGATTGCCAGATTCTCCCTGTAGAAAAAGTGCCCAGGTGGCATCTGTCTTCCAAAATCTACACAAGTTTGTTGCACATATAACCAGGGCACTCTAAATGACCTTCAGCATCAAACATTTACTTCATCTAGACAATAAAGAACAAATCTCAGCAAATAGAGGGACCTCGCATGTTATTCATAAGCCGTTATGCTTTCCTCTTCCAGTGAATCTTCAGCTGTATGTCTTTTCCGCATCAAGTCTTCCTTCCTTGTATCTTCGATCCCAAAAGAGAAAAGCTTTTCGGTCCAGAAACAGTCCCAACTAGTCTTATTGTATTAATTCTGGTCAAACAAAGAGCCAAGCCGTTATTAGCGGCTGGGATATTGCTGCTTCAAAGGAAGGCAAGGCAGGCTGAACTACAAGAGCATCTGGCAACTATCACTAAAAGCGGAAGCCAAAGTCAAAAGGTAAGTTACTCAACTCACTACAACAGCTCCACCAACTGAGCTAGCATGTAATGTTGCCGGGAGGCCTGAAGTCTGGCCCAAATCTGTTCCCTCAAACTGAGCTAGCATGTAATGTTGACTATTAATGCTAATCCGTTATTTTTATTGTCATGTGACATAACTTTGTGTTTTCCTTGCAATATCCAATTCGTGATGGAATTTGTTAAAAGAGAAATACTTACCGTTCAGTGTGTAATTTTTTTGTGTAATTTTTTTAAAAAAGAAATAGATAAATTGAAAATTTTATTTTTTAATACTAACCACAACCTTTTTTGAAAAAGATTATGCAGAGACTGTATATTTCATGATTGTATTTATAATTACCATGCTAAAATAAGCGGGAGAAGAAACGACAAATTCTACTCCTAAAGAAAGTGACGCACATTTGATATTGGGAAGCACTGTGAGTTGCTGATCTTGGACGGAATTTTCCATCTGTGGTGCAACGTTTTTGGACTCCGGAGGCCTGTCATTAAACTTGGATGTTTATTGTTGAATCGGAGGTATCTTTAGACTAGGAAAAAAATCATGAAAAGTGGTTGTAAGTGGATTTTGAACATCATCGTGTGGCCATAATCTTCCAGTGTATCTGTCACTATCCGATAATTACTTTCACGGATTGGACTGAAAGAAGAGTCGCTTACATTTCAGACTTTTCTTCCGGTTCGTCATTTTATAAATGGAAAATTCTTTTTATCATTCTCACACTTCACACACCACACTTATTTTAATTTTTTTTATTATTTTTTTTATAATAAATATATAGTGTGTAGATGATAAATATAATAATTTAATTAGTTTAATAAGAATAAAATGAAATAAAAAATAAAAAAAATAAAAAATATTATTTTAATATATAAAGTGTGTGGTGTGGGATGATGTGTAGCATTTCCCTTTATAAATAAGTTGTCCCACTTGGTCGATGACTAGTTGGACGATTCTTGATCTATAAGTTTGTATATATGATTGGTTTGGACGTGTCAAGTCACTGTTTCCGATCCTCCTAAAGTCCAAATAGGTGGGTATGTTGAATGCTGGGCTCAAATGACTGGGGAAATCGTGGGCATAAACATGATCGATGCAGAAACCATGCCTGTAGTTAGTGCTTGGTTCAAAGATTTTCTTGAGGTTCCTGTTATCAAGGAATGCATGCCACCTCTAGACAAATTGCTAGAGCACAACAAGGGCTTTCACAAATTTTTGACTTCTGCATCGACTTGAAGTCTTTCTATATTTGAGCACAAATATTCTTAGATATTACTTATCATATGCAATAATGTGTAATCTTGATCTCAGTATCATATGCATGTAAACGAGTTACAAAATTTGATGAATAAAATTTGCAAAATTACTTGGAAATAGTTTGATGCAGAGACCACGCCTGTACTCAGTGCTTGGTTTAAAGATTTTCTCGAGGTTCCTGTTATCAAGGAATGCATGCCACCTCAAGATAAATTGCTAGAGCACATCAAGGGCTTTCACAAATTTTGACTGCTGCATCGACTTGAAATCTTTCTATCTCAGAGCACTCTTATATATTACTTATCTAAAAATGTCTGAGCACAAGCTTTACAGGTCAGTCCCTGCATATGGCATCTGAATGATTGTCGGTAGATTGCATGCAACAATGTGCAATCTTGATCTCAGTATCACGCATGCATAAGTGGCAAAACTTGTGAATAAGATTTGTAAAATTACTTAGCAAATAATATCTTGTAACAACAAATGCAAGGCTGCAATACAACAAAATGACCACAGGCAACATATAAAACTAATAGTTAAAAATGTATTTCTGTTGATTGCCAGATTCTCCCTGTAGAAAAAGTGCCCAGGTGGCATCTGTCTTCCAAAATCTACACAAGTTTGTTGCACATATAACCAGGGCACTCTAAATGACCTTCAGCATCAAACATTTACTTCATCTAGACAATAAAGAACAAATCTCAGCAAATAGAGGGACCTCGCATGTTATTCATAAGCCGTTATGCTTTCCTCTTCCAGTGAATCTTCAGCTGTATGTCTTTTCCGCATCAAGTCTTCCTTCCTTGTATCTTCGATCCCAAAAGAGAAAAGCTTTTCGGTCCAGAAACAGTCCCAACTAGTCTTATTGTATTAATTCTGGTCAAACAAAGAGCCAAGCCGTTATTAGCGGCTGGGATATTGCTGCTTCAAAGGAAGGCAAGGCAGGCTGAACTACAAGAGCATCTGGCAACTATCACTAAAAGCGGAAGCCAAAGTCAAAAGGTAAGTTACTCAACTCACTACAACAGCTCCACCAACTGAGCTAGCATGTAATGTTGCCGGGAGGCCTGAAGTCTGGCCCAAATCTGTTCCCTCAAAAAGAAGAAACTACATCCCGCATCTTTCCAAGAAGCCTTTAGGACTTGATCCATAAAAAGGATTTTACTTACACATTTAATGCTTGAACAAGGGCAGAAGTCTCATCATCTATCTCAATTTTGTCCTTTTCCATCATTTTAAGGATGTCAGAAGCTGGTCTCCTAGCACAAAGGTGCATTCTGAGCAATGATTTATAAGAAGGTAAACTCGCAAGACCAAAACGATGGATAAGCCTAATGAACCAATTGGCATCTTCAAGATTTCCATGCTCCTCAAAATGATCTACCATGGCCATTAGAATATCGTGTGACGGCCTCCAATCACAATGCTTCAACATGGCAAACCCTTTCTTCATGGCCTTAATGGCTTTTTCCATGTTTTGGCTTTTCACCCGTCCCTCTGTGAGTATCTCCCATGTCTTATAATTTGGACGTCCGCCTCTCTCCAATGTGCGGAGATGTAATGACTCAGCTTTGTCTATCATTCCACTCCGTACATAAGCACCTAGAAGGATATTGGAGACTCTAATGTCATAACTCTGGCAACTAGATTCCCATTCCACAAAAATTCTTTCGGCCTCTACAAGATCGCCTAGCTTTACCATACATGATAGTACACACATATAATTGGCGCATGTGATTCTCCCACCTACTGCTTTACTACCTTCCCACAACCTCATAACTCCCTCCTTATTGTTCAAAGAGGCATATTGTGTAACAAGGAAGAAATAACCAAGGCGGTTACATGTAGATAGCTTATTTTCAGCATTCTTGAGGACCAAAATAGCTTTGTCAAAAAGCCCTGCTTTTATGTACACATTAGCTAAAGTAGAAAGGGTGCTCCATCCTACTTGTACGGTCTTATCATTCGCTATTTCTTTGTAAACCATTTCCGCCGAAGAGACCCCCGATACCTCACCACACGCAACCATCCAAAGGTTGTAGGACAGAACATTTCGAGGTATATTGTTCCACTTCATTTGCTGAATCACAAGGGACACTTTCTTTCCTTGAGATGTGGCCATATACAATTT
Organism: Carya illinoinensis; assembly: GCF_018687715.1. Classification (NCBI taxonomy): domain Eukaryota; kingdom Viridiplantae; phylum Streptophyta; class Magnoliopsida; order Fagales; family Juglandaceae; genus Carya; species Carya illinoinensis. The sequence continues at coordinate 37,343,407 of NC_056758.1, forward strand.
CATCATTTCATTGAAAGCATGAGGGCTCACAATGAGCCCCAATTCATTCAGCTTCACCATTAGAAGCTCTGCTTTTTCAGTGTCCCTCTCTTTGACATAACACTGAAGAAGAGGGAGACAGGAAGCTTTCCGTGAAGCAGTTTCAGTTAAACGTGTAAAATAGTCTTCAGCCTCTCTTAGACCATGCACTTTGATGATTAAATCCACTTTTACAGCATGATCGGCCGGTGACATTCGGAAACTGTTCTGTGTTTCTATCCATGTCAAGATCTGTAGTATCAAACAAACACCATCTATATTATGCCAAGAACTACCTATTGAAAACAATAACCATCATCATTATTAGTGACTTCATCACCAACTATACTTGGAATTGAAACATTATGGAATTAATTTTGAAACAAAAACCAAATCAATTCATTTTTTTCATTGACTGATAACATATAACCAAGACGTGTAAGGGCAGAACTGATTAAAATAAGGACAACAAAAAAGTTTAAGAAGTCAGTGTTAAGAGGAAGCTGGGACCTGAAGGGCGTCGTGATAGCGCTTATATTTCAGGAGTTCTCTGGTAATGCGTCGAAGTTCCGAGAGCGAGAGCTTATGGCCCTGGTCCAAATGGTTTTGAAGCAAGGAGGTGGCGTTCCCTCTGGGGAATTTCAGTTTCAAAATATCGCTCCTAAGGTCGTCCTTGCCGCTGGCACATCGTGCAAGCGGCGACGAGCGGGAGCATATCGCTCTCCACTGAATTGTTGCTCCCAATTGATGTTTGATGCTGCGTCCAATACAGTCTTTCAGAACTGAAAAGCTATTTCAGAGAGAGAGATAAAGAGAGATACGAACTGGTTGGTCTTACCGTTTAAGACTGGCGAAGAGCGAGCGGTCCGCCATAGAAAGCCAGCTATTTCAGACTTTTCACCGGTGCTCTTCCTTCCCGTCAGTTTTCGTGGAGTACGCTGTACACAGTATAGTCGAGCCTGGCACGGGATCTGGACCTTCCGCTTGTGTGGGTCTGAAGAATTTGACGGTCAGGATCTCTTCAACGAAATAAATTAGTCCAGAACATTAGGTGAAATAGAAGGGTTTATTTTGTGAAAAATTGTTATACACATATTTACATATTAGTATATGTATCAATTTATTATAATTGGTTATAAAATAAATTTTATTAAAATAATATTAATTTAATTTTTAAATATAAAAAAATTAATATTAATATATAAATTAATACATAACTTTATTTATATATAACAAAATTCTTATTTTGTAAATTATCCTAATATAAAAAGACAGGAAAATAGCACCGTTGCTTCAGTACGCAACCGTTACATAAAGGAAAATACTGTATTCCCGCTGGGATACCGCTGGAGCGGTTTTTATTTTTATTTTTTACCTTAGTGATTTAAAAAAATTATTTAATATTATTGTAAATTTTTTATATTTTTTTAAATATTTAAAAACAGTAAAAAAATATTTTTTACGGCCTAGCGGAAGCCCCACGGTGGCCGTAGCACTCCCCTTACATAAAACCCTAAACCCCAGGACCAAGGATTTCTGGGTCCACTTTGTGGAACCGGCGAATCAATTCCTTACCGTCGGTCGTCAGCTCTCCGATTATTCTTTTTTCTCGCATTGAAATGCAACGAGCTTTTTTCTCATATTTTACAGGTTTAATCAAAGACGATTACTCGAAAACTTTTGACTCTTAAATCACAATCTCGGTGTAATTTCATCTTCAAATGGGAAGATTCAGTTGGTTAAGACTGGTAAATAGTCCGTACAACTGAAAATCCCTTTATTCAATTAGAAGTTGTTACCTCTGCCGTTGTCGGTAATTAATCGGCGAATTTATTTTGAAGTATCGGCGGCATTTGCTCGCATCTGCGGCTAACGATAAAGACTTCTTTGCAAGGGTCTCTGAATTGCGCCCACAAGGTATTTCTATTCATCGCCAACATAAGCCTTGCTTACAAAAATCCTCTGTGATGAGCTTTGCTCTTGGCCTCTTTTTTCTTTGGGGTTTTTTTTGTTGTTGTCTCAGTGTCGTACTTATTGCCAGGTTACGCTTCCTTGTACGTCTAATTAATAATATCTTTGGTTTATGCGTTTTTCAATCAGCTTTGCACAGATTTGGTTTTCTTTCTGGGAGATCTGTTGAATATGCAACTGCGAGGCTGCCTTTGGGAATTCGTTATATTCATGCCACAGGTTTCCCATTCCTTCTCCTTCTCTTAATGATTTTATCCCTCGAAACTTTTTTAACCGATCGGAGCCATTTGATTTATTCCTTTGTTACCCCTTATTTCCAGGATTTTCTTCGTCGGCTGAACGAAACTACTATGAAATTCTTGGTGTTCCAGAAAATGCTAGTCGAGATGAAATCAAAAAAGCTTTCCATTCGGTGCGGACATTTTTTAATTCATGAAATGCCATATCTAACAATTTTCAATTAATTTTTGGTATTTGCAATGTGCATATCAGCTATATTGTGTGTCAAAATTGGGCCTTCACACAAATCACGTCAAGAAGCTAATTTATTTTATCATGTTCCCATCTTTACCTATCATTGCAGCAGCCTTAGTTTGACCTTGATGACTCTGCTCATATACAAAAAATTCTGTTGAGATGCCTCTAAAAAAATGCTGTTGAGATAATTAAGGTATCGTTCGCATCAATGTGCTATGTGATGCTAAATTAACAACTGTTGCTTGTGTTGTGATTTAAAACAATCCTGATTTAAAAGTGTTGTGCTGCAGTTGTGGTGGTTGCTGCCTGATATCTGGCTCGTTAGATTATGGAACAGTGTGCGGTGGTTAAAAAAGAATAGAATGGCACTTGCAAAGAAGATAGTGTGAAATTTAGTTGTTAGATGTTGGGCTATAGAATGTATTATCCCCCATACCTTTTGGCCCCAGGGGGGAGCAAAAGTGAGGTCAACCTTGTAATCTTGGAACATTTGTCACCAGGGTCAAATTTGGACCAATTTATTCTTTCAAGAGTTTTAGACGCCTTAGCATTAACTTCCTACATGGTACAATAGTGTTAATTAGGTCTGTTGTTTCTAATGAAGGGTTAACAAAGTGCAGGTCTGTGTGGTTTTTGGATTAGTTTCTCATCAGAAGTTCTGGTAATGGGGAAGAAATATTGGGGCATATATTAGTGGAATAACCATGGGATGCATTTTTTTTTTTTGTAGTTTAGCTCATGGGAGATTTTAAGGAAGATGACATGGGTTCTTTAGTAGTATGAATGTGACTAATACTTTCTTTTTTATGACATGGGACCTCTCCTTGGAATCCCTGGAGACACGACTCCACCCACTAAAACTGTGGAAAAGGTAATCCAGGGGAATTTCTGGTGTAGAATCAAACCTAGGACATTTGAGCCTACAACTGAAACCAAACCCTTCCTTTGACCACTAGGTTGTAGCCTGATGGGTATTAATATAAGTTTGACATTTGGCAGACTGAATTTTAATTTTTAACCCACATTTTTGGTCATTGTATAAGCCATTGATATTTTGGCTAATGCACCTGCTTGTAGCAATCATGGTATCATCCTCTGTTCAAGTTGCTGATTTTCATTCTACTATGCAGCTTGCAAAGAAGTACCATCCGGATGCAAATAGGAATAACCCTTCTGCAAAGAGGAAATTTCAAGAGATTAGAGAAGCCTACGAGGTTTGTAGTGGTGTTTGGGCAGCCCCCTCTACACTACTATTGAAAGTATCAAAATTTTAATGGATTTTAAATTGCGTTAGTTTTTCATATAGTTGGTAATCTCATTCACCGTTTGGTTGTGGTGAATCTCAGACTTTACAAGATCCTGAAAAGAGGGCACAATATGACAGGGTAATGGCTTACTTCTTTCGTATTTTTAGACTATTATGGTGTTTGGAGTCTATTGTTAGATTTTGTGGTTATTATCTGGGTTATGCATTCATCATCTGGCATCCATCCAGTAGTTTGTGCTAAATTTGAGTTTTGAATATTTCACATTCCTGCATTTCAAAGTATTTGTCTCCCATTTAAGCTTCTCAATCTAACCAGATTCTTCTCTCTCTTAATTTCTAATAAAGAAGCGCACCCAAGGTTCAGAAAATGTAGAATATGCTGGTGGTGGTGCAGACGGGTTCAGATATGCTTACCGAACTCATTTCTCTGATTCATTCCATAAAATATTTTCTGAGGTAGTTTCTCATAAACTTCAAAATTAATGCAGTCTATTGCCAGGAATATACTTACAGTCTTTTTTATTCCTTCAGATCTTTGAACACGAGACTGATCATTTTGCGTCTGATATCCAGGTGAACTTGTTTTGCCTTTGGTTCCAATTGTTATATAACTATATAAGAATAGTTCCCATAATACCTTGGTGAAACATGGGTGTTTTAATCTGTTTGAAATTTGTTAGGTTGAGTTGTCACTCTCCTTTTCTGAAGCTGCAAAAGGATGCACAAAAAATCTGTCCTTTGATGCATTTATGCCCTGTGATTTTTGCCGTGAGTAAATTCATATTTTCTTTTCATCATATTGTGTGTGACCCTTGCAGAAAATATGCCTTTTATAACTGTACAATTTAGTCTTTTTATGTGCTGCTAATCTAGGAACTCCTTTGCACTTGCTATGGCTTTGGCCATCAAATAAGTTGGGGTTACATCCGTTTCTTCTAGTAGCAGTAGAGGAAGCACATCAAGAGAGCGAGAAAGAAAACTCTTGGAATATATTCACCATGTCGGGCGTAATGGGCTTAACCTAAGTCAAACTATCATATTAGCTTTATTTTGGTCAATACCACCATCATCTTTGGTTATTAATGAAAAGCGAACTATTGCCTATTTTTATTATAAGACTTTTTGCCATTTATGAACAGTTGAATATGTAAATTGCTGCTTTGTTTAATTGACATATTTAAAGTAAAGCAGGCTTTGCTCTTATAATTCTCCTGGTATAGATTATTGCTTTTCTTTGTCCTTTTGTCTATCTCATGATGCAGATGGGCGTGGCTATCCACTTGATGCCAAGACAAAAGTTTGTCCAACTTGTGGTGGCATAGGGAGAGTAAGTGCTTTGAAGATCTACACTGAAGATTGTTAGTTGATAGATCATTCTGAAAGGACTCATGTTGGATAATTTCATTTGCCTGTTATTCTTGTAGTGGGTTATTAGTTTTAATATTTCTTTCATTTCTAATCAAAAATACATAATCAACCAGGTTACAATTCCTCCATTTACATCAACGTGTGGCACTTGTAAAGGGTCTGGCCAATATATTAAGGTCTGGTGTGAGCTTCACTGAATAACTTTGTCAAGATTTATTTTCTTGATATAAGCAAACGATTTAATATTTCCTTTTCTATTCATCTGGAACAGGAATACTGTATGTCATGTAAAGGATCAGGGGTAGTTGAAGGTGTTAAGGAGGTTAAAGTTACAATTCCAGCAGGTTGTTCCAAGACTTTTCTCTTGCATGAAATCACATAAAGATGTAGCTGAGTTGGCATAGGAGTGTGGTGAATCCTTCAGTCTAATTCTTACCAAACAAAAGGCAGGGAGGGGGGAGAGAAAGAGGGAGGGAGGGAGGGGGGAGAATTGCAAATAGGTTATGTTTTATGAAATCGCCTAAAGAAGTAGCTCAGTTGGCATAGGGGTGTGGTGAATCCTATGGCTAATTCGTACAAGACAAAATGTGGAAGAGAGAAGAAGAGGTTGTGAAGAGACAGTAATATATCATGTCATTAAGTAATAATCAGAAACATTTATTTTTATGAGGTTGGCCCAACACATTTTCCTGACAAGTCTACACACTACATGCTGATGTAATTGGGATAATCATTTCAAGAGGATACATGGTTTTTGGTGCAATTTTGTTTTAATTATATGTTATTTAGTATTACACGATTGAATTTTCTTTATGACCAGGGATTGATTCTGTGTTCGACATGAATGCAAGGTGTACATAACGCAAATTTTGAAAATTTGATAAGCGATATGACTGTGGACCATATAGGAGTTTGGTTTGAAACTGTATTTGAAGTAATTTCAGGGTGACAAGAAGAGAAAAACATAAAAAGTCCTTACTAAACAACTTAGTTTTTGTTCATGTAATGTATGTCTTGTGACTAGGAACTTCTGCATACATATCTTATCGGTAGATTTCCTTCTGTTTATCTATAACTGTCACTATTTTTTCAAAATGTCTTAGGTGTGGATGCCGGAGATACTATTCGTGTACCAGGAGCTGGTAGTGGAGGAAGGGGAAGTCAAGCTGGCAGCTTATTTATTAAAATAAAGGCAGAGTTTTACTTAAATTTTATATTAAAGTTTTAGCTTATTTATTATAGTTATGATTTCAATTTTACTTATAAAAAAAAGTTATGATTTCAATTTTATAAAAACATTATGTGATTTCAAATTTTTTTTTTTTTTCAATTTCTATGATGCTAAATTAGCAAAGGTTCATTAAAGTTTCTAGGTTGTGGCTGTGGTGGGAGGCAGCATATAAATTTTTCTTGAAAAAGAAAGGGGAAAAGGAAAAAAAAAAAAAAAAAAAAAAACTCATTAATCCTGCTCTACTTTTCCAGTTGGGTATCCTAACAATCTATCATATCATATAAGCCCAATATTTTGGGTTAGTGGTTATGGCATTATGCCATGGAGAGAGAGTGGCTTTGTGGAGATTGGTGGTTGAAGTCAAATATGGTAGTATGCCAGGGAGGATGCTCTTCAAATGAGGTTAGTAAACCCTTTAGGATTGGGGTGTGGATAAATATTAGGAGGGGTTAGGGGATTTCACTTGTGTTAGATTAAAGGTGGGTGATGGATCTAAGATCATATTCAAGCACAATGTGTGTTGTGGGGATTAGCTTTTAACAATAGCTTTCCCGTCATTGTTTAGCATCTCTTGGTGTAAGGAGACATCGATAGCTGAACATTTGCATATCTCTGATGATAAATCCAGTGGAATGTTACGTTGATTTGATTAGAGCATGATTGGGAGGTGGAGTTGATCTATTCATTTTTACTCTTTTAGGTTGGGAGGGGATGGTGATGCTAAAAATGTTGGATCCCTTCCAAAAGATGGGCTTTTGAGCTCAAGTCCTTCTACCGGGAAAACCCTAAGGCTCCCAAACTCGCCTTCACCCACCCTAGCCGGCGAGTGACACCTCACCATCGTCACAGACAAGGCTGACGGGCCCCGGCGACTTCATTGAGGGCCATATGGCATCGGTCCTCCCTCCGGTGACTTGGACTTTTGCAAGCTTCTCTCTCTATCGTCTTTTAGAGTGAGCCTGTGTGTAGTGGTGCTTACTACCGACGGCTCTGTTGGCCATGCTGTCAACACAGAAAGAGTCGCCGGCTTTCGGCGAGTCTGCTGGGAGTACTCTGACTTCAAGATCTGTCTGTCCCATGAGCCCTATCCTCAGCTGGGCTCCGTAGTTCTTCAACTGTGTCCTTCTCGCAAATCTTTCTTTCAACCTGCCTCAGATCTGCATCAAAGCTTGTGATCGTATCTTTGCATAAACATTCGACAAGAATGAAGCTTGGGAAGCCCCTGCATCTGAAATTGAAGGTTTGAAATTAATATGGGTCAATTGGTGCGCTTTTGGGTGGAATCGAAGGCTTTTGAGTTTTTACCAGAAGCATGAAGGTCCTCATTAAAAATTGTGTAGAGGAGCAGAAGGGTTTGGAGGTCTGTAGCTATGTGTCGTAGTGGTATAGGATGGCTGGTGGCTACTGTGGAAGTATTATTACAGGTGGGGAGACATTCAGAATTCATAAAACATTTGCGCGAAGGAAATAGAGCATTCATGGCTCAACAATGCTCCAATGTGCATGGTAGTTATCTAATTGTCACTGAATATGATGGAGGAGGCCGGCAGAGTGTTGTAGTAATTCTTGAAGGGTATGAAGGTTTAGGTTGGGAGAAGTTTGCTGTTGAATTACGTAGAGCCGTAGATATGTTTCTTTCCCTTCATGCTAATGGATCAAGGGAGGAAATCCAGAAGTGGACATCCGATCATGAGAACATCAACTTCGAGTTGAAACAAAAAGACCCAAGCACAACCATGGTGGTGAGGCGATCATATGTGGCAGCTCTAAAGGCGTCATGCTTTGTGACTCAGAGTGAGGGGAACTGTGAAAGTGGTCTACAGATCATGCAAACTCAGAACCAGCTTGTCGTGATGCACAATTCATTAAAGGAGATGGAAACCTAGCTTGTCGAGTTAAAGAAAGCGATTTTTTTTTTTAATAATATATCGGGGAACCTTTCCAAGGCAGGGCCCTTCGGACCCATCCCTGTAGAGTAAACCCCGGTCCCGTATCCCACACCCTTGGACCTTTCCAAGCGATTGCTTTCTTGTCTACAAAAATAGACTTGCTTTCAATTGGAGGCAACATGGTCGTAAGAAACAAGCCTAAGATAGGCCTAAATCCTTTAAACTCAGATAAAGGAAAACGAAAAATCGGATTCAGCCCTATCGCTATGACCACTAACTAGATCCAGGAGAGCGTGGCCAAAAGGAAAACCGGGTTATATGAAGTGGGTTCGACGTCTGTTATGGGCGTAGAGAATCAGTAATGGAATGCCCTTCAACACAGGTGACATAGGAAAGACTGATAGTCGGTGCTACACCCTTGCTCCCCTAAGAAAACTATGGCTCCTACGTCGGTGTTGAAGGAAAATGGTGTAACGCCAAGGTCTGAAGGAGATGTAGGGTCTGTCGAAGTTGCACATAAAGGGTTGCCAAAGATGAAGGGACTTGTTGCTAACCCAGAATCTCCAATGGTGACCATGACCTTACCATTGGAGAAAACCAATGGAGTTGTTGAGGAGATACGGGATTTGAATATGGGTTTGTCGTTGGTGCCTTGCGAGGATGGATGTTTAGGACCCCTGGTGTTCAGTTGGGAACTGTGGCTGGGGAAGATGTTGTTCCCTTGTTATCTCTTCCACCATTAAACAATATAGCTGGATCATCCTTGGATTGGGTTTTGCAAGAGGTTAATGAGATATAGAAGTGTGTGCGGATTACATATGGAGGATTTGACGATCAATTCACAACAATACTCACTGCAATTGAGGTGGGTCACTCGCTTGAAACAAAATCAAGATTTAAGAAGAGCAGGGAGTTAAAGTGTCTTACTTGGGCAATCAACTACGATGCAAAGGGACGTAGTATAAGTTGAGGGTGGACTAGAGGAAAGGCATAAAGCCTTCCTCAGTCCTCGTAGGATCATTCGGATGGAGTATTAATTGTGTGGGAAACATACTTATCAAAAAAAAAAAATTTAATTGTGTGGGAAACAAAGGGTTGGGGTAGTTACAGTGACTTGCTTTGCTTTGGGAAGGCATGTTTTGTCCCAATATGACTTGGTGTATATTGGATAGGTTTCTAATTTCTCCCTTTTTGGGCAACGTTCATTAGGAGCTCTCTATTATGGGCTAGGTGTTCTCTCTTGTATGCACTCAGTGTACTTTATTACGCCTGTTGATATTAATATTTTTTTACTTATAAAAAAAAAAGTCTTTCTACCGTGCTCTCTTTCCCCAAGTTGCTCTTTCCTTCCCTTAGAAGAATTTTTGGAGAAATAAGGTGCTGTTGTGAGAACCATTTTTTGTCTGGATGACTGTCTTAGGGAAGATTCTGATGGTGGATAACTTTTTTTTTTTTTTTTTATAAGTAAGAAATGTATTGAGACCATGTAATTAGGCATAGCCCAAATACACATGAAGTATATAAGAGAAAACACCTAATCACAAGCTAAAGCTGAAAAACAGCAAAGTCATTGGGACTAAACCCATCCATTACAATAACTGAAGCCCAAAGCAATAAAGAATGTAAAAAGAAAGCCCTAATCCCATCCACCAAGCGTTCTCTTTGTCGAAACAGTGAGCATTCCCCTGTTGGTGGATAACTTGAGGAGGGGAATTGTTGTGATAGAATGGTTTTGCACATGTAAGCATGACAGAAAAAGTATAGATCATCTTCTACTGCATTTCAAGGTGGCTACGAAGTTATGGGTATTAATATTCTATACTTTTTTTTGTTGAGTCGGTCTGCCCAGCAGGTGGGAGATTTGATGGCTTGTTGGGGAAGTCCACTCAGTAGTTTTAGCAATTTAGAAGTGTAGGAGATACTTCTTTTGTGTTGAATGCAGTAGTATATTTGGTAGAAACATAATGCTAGGACGTTTGAAGAAGTCTTAGTTGGTTTTTTTTTTTTTTAATTGTTAATGCATTTATTAAAAGCATTAAGGGGTTGAAGAAGTCTTTTCATAGGGTGTATACCAAGGAAACACCCAACTAACAAGAAGAAAAAGAGCAGAAGTCTTTGATGTCTTAAAAACTGAGAGATACAAAGTTGTGGTGAGCAGCCATCCAAATATAGAGGGTGTTGAAGTTAATAGCTATTTACTCATGCGCCATCCTTTCTTGGCCTCCAAAAGTTTGAGCTTTGCGTTCTTCCCAAATACACCACATTAAGTGTAGAGGGGCCATCTCCCGAACACTTGAATTTCTATGGTCTCCAAAGGTATTCTGTCAACATGCCAACAATTCCACTCGTTGGGGCATAACCCACTCAGTCCCAAAAGTACTGAATATTGCTGCCCATAACTCCTTAGCAACTCACAATGTAGCAAAAGGTGATCAATGCTTTCCCCATGTTACTTACACGTACAGAATGTACCTCTTTTTCAGATTATCAGTGGTTAGGATCTTCCCTAGTGTTTCCAACCAAACCAAAAAAGCAACCTTTGAAGGTGCATTATTTCTCCGAATACACTTCCAAGGAAATGAAGAGCCAATTGAAGGAATGAGCACATTGAATAGGATTTAACATCAAAATTACGCCTTTTAGACAGGATCCAACATATTATATCATCACCTCTGCTTCTCCATCTGAAAGAATACAACTTGTTGAAGAACATCTTGATTCCTTAATCTTGGGCTGCTTTTATAAAATTTACATTCAATTTGGGCACGCTGATTGAAATTGGCAAATGTTTTGCAACTGAAGCCTCCTTGCATTGGAATAACAGATGCAACTCCAGGAACATAGTAGGTTATTGCTTATTTCATCCTTATTGTGTTCTTGGGTTGCACCCTTTTGTGCTTCGAACAAAACTGCCTTATTTATTAAATTTAAAAAGTTATATTATATATTACACTCTCATCTCATAAGTGGTGGCTATCTTCGATGTGCAATAGCTTTTCTTTTCAAAACTTGCTTCCTTGGAATGGCTGTATACATCTATATATAAAAGCATAAGATATGAATTTACTTGAAATGGTTAAAAGAAGGCTTCTTTGTTAAATGGCTTGTGTCTATGGTAGAAGTAACAATGATTTGCTGCTTTGGGATGCTTCCTTCTGAACTTTCTGTTCTTTTGGTAAATTAGGTTACTGAAGATCCTGTCTTCACTAGAGATGGTGCAGACATTTATGTGGATTCTAATATTAGCTTTACACAAGTGAGAAATGAATCTTTACTTGAGTAGTTTGTCACAGTTATGTGGTCTGTAGTTTACAAGAAATGCTCTTTTGAAACTTTCAAGATTTTGCACTAGTGTTGTGGTCTTTATTTATTTATTAGTTCTTATGACTAATGCTTTCAATCCTTGAGTATAGGAGTAATTCCAATTTGGCCCCTAAATTTTAAAATGATTTCATCCTCTTTTTTTTTTATCGGTAATCAAGAAATTTTCTTCATAATAATAGGCAAAGCCCAAGTACAAATGATTTCATCCTTGAACTTCTTAATTATTTAGCAATCTAGTGGTTCCATCCAAATTAATGACCATCCATCATTTGATGGGCTGGCTTGTTTCAAAGTTTACCACATCATCAATTTTGTGATGGCATCATCAATTTTATGGAACTGATTTAAATATTCAACTTAAAAACTTCAGGGATGAAGAATTTGTAAAATTCAGAGACTAAATCGGAACCTACTCTGTACTTCAGGGACTAAAAATATAGTTTAGCCTTTATCTATTTAGGTTCTCGTATACTTCTTGTGTATTTGGGCTAGACCTAATTATGTGGGTTAATAAATTCTTACAAAAAAAAATCTATTCAGGTGTTTGAGGGGTGGGGTTTTTGAAGACTTGATTTGCCCTCTAAACTTGGCATTTAAAAATACGAACTTCACAATCTATTAACAACTTATTTGCATGATGTTATATAATCATGCACAAAAAAGTAGCCCAGTCTTCAAATTTTAAGTTTGAACTTTTTACAGGCTATTCTTGGTGGCACAGTTGATGTTCAAACTTTATCTGGGAAGGTGCAAGTTAAAGTAATACTTCTATCTTGTGTATTCTTATTTTTTTCTTGTTTACCATAATGTCACTTTCCTTTCTATTTTCCAATGAATCCGGTTGGCTTTTGATATGCTAGTAATGAGCAATTGTATCTGTCAAGAAATGGCTTAAGTTGTATTTTTAAAGAAACACAGTGAAGGCATGCCCAATCAAACTTTTAGCTTAAGCATGTTTATGAATCTGATATCATGTGATCTTGATCCTGGCAATGAGTTTGAGGAACCAAAAGTAGACACAACACCAGAATCTCTGGTGTTGTAGTTTCAAAAGCCGGAAAAAAATGTAGAGAGTTCATAAGAAAAATGTATTTTCCCCTTTCAGTCACTGACTGTCCTTGAAGGGAAAATGTTGTCAGATAAAAAGAACTTTGATTCTGGCTAAATGGTGGGGAAAGTTTTGCTCAAGCATGCTCATGATAAGTTATAGTGAGGTTTGAGGAACCGATGTAGACAAAACACTGGAATCTCCACTTCTCAATTCCACCCAAAGCAAAAATACACAGCAGGAAGATAGCTCTTCTGGTTTATACTAGAACTTTTATGTTTGCCACCTTAAGACGGATATGTTGTTGGAAGTCAATGCTGTCAGTAAGTTCAGACTTTTTTTGTCGCAAAAAATAATATTTTGTCATATAAAAAAGATTCCAATGCCGCATTTGGTGGTGCACACAATCTCCTTGCTCAGTCTGACACTGACTTTTCATGCACTGAAATAATGGCCTTCTCAGATACCAAAAGGAGTTCAGCCAGGACAACTTCTGGTACTAAGAGGCAAAGGTATACCAATATTCTTCTTCTTCCACCACCCCGCGCCCCCCCCCCAAAAAAAAAAAAAATTCTCCTTGCTTGGTATTTGTTTCTCCTCCAAATATGCTTATGATGTTAAGTTAGTGCAGGACTGCCAAAGCATGGTTTTCTTGTAAGCCACGGAGATCATTATGTGCGCTTCCGTGTTAACTTCCCCACGTAGGCTTCTTACTCTTACATGTGTTACAAGTTTAGCTAAATTATTAGTTCGCCTTTTGGTTTTCTCTACAGTTATACTGTTGGCAGTGATTTATGCCAGAGCTTTTACCCACAGATGACAATGGTGAATTTAATGTGTATCTATGGGGTGTTGGTGATTGTGATCTCCGGTATTGGTGATAATAATCTCTGTTTTTGCTGCATTGGTTTGGTATGACTGATCTATCATGGTGTTTTTGCAACTCTGTCTTGGAAAATTAAACTTAATGAGCAAATTTAAACCTTTTGGTGATCAGGGGACCTGCTAAGAATACAGTTGACATAAATCACACAGTTGAAGTGATCCTAGGAGATTAAGTTCCAACTGCCTTTTTAAGAAAATAATCTCTTAGTTGCAACAGAGATATCTCCTGGAAAAAAGATTCTTAACACAGATAGGATTTATCATCTTCTACTGTTATCAGTTTCTTATTCTTAATAATTTGAAGAGTTGTGAAAATGGGCATCGACAAATTTCTAAGCCACAATTGAGCTGCTATCTACTGAATCCTGAGCTAATATGTTTAAGGTGACTAAGGTTGGGATTGCCAAATAAGTTTCAAGTTCAACCAGAACGAGCTTCTTGTTTCTACCTGTCTTGTTTATACACCTTGAATATTGCCTCTACTTTGATTCACTTGTGAATATTATTAGCTTTGAGGTGCCATTTGTTATGAAGAAAGAAAAAAAGGAAAAAAGAAATGATATTATTATTATGCGGCTGATTGTATGAGGAGTACTGTGTTTTCTTTTGTCATGCCTTCTACCCTTTTCTTCGTTATTTTTAATCTTGTTTACTCTAGGTTCCCATCTGAGCCATTGGATCATATGCTTCCAATGATTTGGTTCCACTGGAGTTTACCAATGTCATGTAGGCCGGATGCTTATCACTTGAGCTTCTTAATGTCTTTATGAATATTATCACCCAATTGGAGGACTGTCACATAATGAACTCTTTGCAATGGCTGATTTATGTTTTTTCATATTCACAAGTCCATAATAAAGATAAATTTATTATCAAACTTATTTATTCTCTTTCCTGTGATTTCTTTTGAGGTTTCGGATCTGCCTTGCTTTGGCGAGCTATATCAACTCACTTTTGTGCTGTTTCATTTTCTATTTCTTAGTGTTCTAAATGAACGCCAACGTGCCATACTTGAAGAATTTGCACAGGAGGAGATAAATCATGCAAACAGTAACTCTATTGAAGGAAATTGGTGAGTGTTTTATTTGTAGTTACCCATGTGGTTGTTAGATGCTATTCCTTTTTGTGAACTCTGGTACCCAAGTGTAAATTTCCTTTTGTAAACTAAGTCTAGGTGTAATATTATTGTATGCATTAACCACCATTGTGGGTATCTTGCATTGCATACTGCAAATTTTTTAGATGCTCCCATCTTATACTGCTTTGTGTCATAGGGGATGACAATTTCGAACCAGTTGTCAGTGATGAACCAATGCGTGAATAATTGTTTGACATCAATGGTACTTAGTAAAACACAATGTCTCGTGCGCATATACTGTTTCTTAGGTTGTAAAGATGTGGGGTGTTAGGTTTAGATCTTTGGCATCCAAAAGAAAAATAACAAAAAAGGAGAAATTTCCACCACCAATACATGTTATAGTTTTGGAGTTTGACTTGTGATTCTGTGATGAAAAACACACAGTTCACTGGGTGTCGTTTGTGAAAATGAACATTGTTTCTTCAAAAGATGGGCTATATTGCTGCATGGTAGAAAGTTATCAGTAGTATGATAGACTTGGAGCAATTAGATTGCATTCAGAAATTATATTATCGTTACTTGGTACCAAAGATCAGTTGGGTGCATGCCTGAGTGGAGATTGTCGGTTCCTTTTGTCACTCTTCTGAATGTAATGAGGACCCTGAAATGGATAACAGGCTTTATCAGCAGCTATCTACTGGTTGAACTTACAGGTGGCAGCCAATTCTTGAGCATATAACGGGTCCTAGGTTTATGCTCGAACTATCTCTAATCATGTTGATCCTTCTATTCGTGAAGAAAATCATGGGCTGAATGGTGATTCAAGATGATTTGATGGATGTATCTGGCGTTATCCTTTGGAGTTTTGTTGATTGAAGGTACACAATCATTCACTACACAACTTTTGTTCCCATTCTCAATTCATTGGCATATTTTTGGTTTTAATCCTATCCTTGTATGCTCATTATATTGTTGTATAGAACGAGTTATCTTTTATGATAATAAAGCTCATCTAGTTATTTTGTGGTCTTCCCTTTCAAATCTTTCACACTGGTTTTCTTATCTATTGAAAAGTCTCCCTCTTCATAGCTCAATCCTGAAGCTTAACTTTGACTAATGTGACTCTTTTTTTACCTTGGAACGGCATTTTTTCAACATTTCTCTCTCTCTCTCTCTCTCTCTCTCTCTAAGTTGGTGTGAGTAAAAGATTTAGTGGTTGGCATGAAAAAAAGGATCTTTGAACCTTGGCCTTTGAGACCTTACTATCAGCCTTGATGGTACTTTTCAGTTATTTTCAGCTAAGTGAGACAAGCATTGGAGTGCAACATAATTATGGCTTCTAATCTTGAATTAAGAACCTGCTTTCAGCAATATGCCTTTCGGAAAATTTCAGCAATATGACCGTACTTTAGAAGTGCTGGTTTTTGGAAGTCCGAGGTGGTTTGATATATAGGGGATTTCCAGGTCGTCTCATTAATTGGAGACTGGTGTCTCTTTTTTATGCTATAGATGGACAATCCATTTTTAGAAGCTCTGGAAGTATCTCGCAGCCCTTCTGGAGAAGCATAAGTTCTTCTTTGCCAAATGTGTGAACTGAAAGGTGGCTCCAATGGCATTTAAGACAAACCATGGCTAGTTAATGTGGGGAGATTGACAATGCCTTGGTAAACTGTTTAAGCCGCTCGACCATGCTTCTGTGATTATTTGTATTTTTAAGATGGTTGCTTTTTTTGTTTGTTCATCAAAATTCCCTTCCTTAGCACAGTTCCTTACCAATCGTTCCTTAAAGAATGACTTATCATTGACCTAGGCTCTCAACTTCAATGGCGCTCTTTAACTTATGGCTCTGCCAATATTGGGTCCACCAGTAACTATTTTTCTCATTATGCCTGTCCAATAACTAGGCAAGTTTTTGGAATGTGATTTCATCAGACCTTGCTTTCCTTTACTATTAGGGTGACTATTGCAGTTATTAGCCTGATATTTTCCGAGTTATTGTAAGTTGTACTCTCTGTACACTTTATTTTCCTCGATATGCTGCCCCCACATTGTTGATTCTTTCTGCACAATACTGATATCAACTACGAATTTGTTTTCTGCTTTCCTTCTTGGCGAAAGTTCATATGTGGTTGAAGTTTTTTGACAAGTTAATTGCAATGGAGCCCTTGAAAGTTTTGATATTTCTTCATATGAAGTTACTTGTTGATAACATTGCTTTAAGATCTCTCAAAACACGTTAGGGGATGTGACTGTGAGACGAGTTTGGTGGGTGTCATGACCCGTTTTGAGAATGGAGTTCTTAGAGGGAAGGGTTTTGGGGTTGGTTTTAGCATTTGTGTAGGATAGGTTTGGATTCCAGTTCTCGGGAACTTGAATTCTACCCAACTAAGTTAATTATTGCATCATTCCTAATATTACTTTGAAATCGTATGTTTTCTGCAACCAGGGCTGGGCAACCGGGTTGTAACTTGACTTGCAAGGGAAATGGGCAGAGTTTCCACTCAAAAGTAGCGGTGGACGTACGAGGTTTAAACTTTGTTGCTTTAGGCAAGTGGGGGCTGGCCGGGATGTTATCTAATTTCAATTACTAAGGGATATGGCCCTTAGCATTCTCAATAATAATTTGGATCGTCAGGCTAAGATTATTCCCGTCTGAATGCAATCAAATAAATTGGCAAGTTTAGGGTTGGTTTGTAGTGTCACGACTCTGGATTGAGTTTTGCTACATACAAAAAAAGTTGCATGCTAATTTATTACTAATACTAATTTATTCATATTCAAAATTTAAATTAATAATATTTTTAATAAAATTTACTTTTTAACCAATCATATTAGATTAATATATAAATTATTAGGTGATTGTCCTTGTAATTAAATTTTTCCTATTCATTATCATCATTGGTCTGCAATGTAAGAATGATGTGATGATTCATGGTTTGCATACGAACGGATTTTCTTTTCCTATAAATAATTTTAGTTGTAATTTGTAATGATTGTTGTGTATGGAATTAGTTTGGTCAGACGACTGTAACACGTCCGTGTTCGTAGGTCGTAGGCAATAGCATGATGGTTGTGCATGATTGTTTTGTATTGGTTGGTTGCTTTGGATCACAGATTTTCCGGTGCCAAGGATCTGCTGACAATCTTAGGCATCAGCAACCCCGCTACACCCCAAAATTAAAAATAAAAAAAATATAAAACTCCACCCAAAAAAAAAAAAAAATCATTATTTCGGATGATAAATAATGATACATTTATAATTTTTTAATAATTATTTTACAACCCGTTTTGTACTTGAGCAATACAATTATATACAGAAATACTTTCAATTTATATAGAGTTATAAACTAATTATAAAAATCTTGTAAGTTGATCATTTTTCAATACTTGGTAACACTAGAATGAAACTCTCGTTTTATTTACGTATTCATTTACCTTTAAATGGGCAATGTTGGAAAAGTAGTTGTGTACAATATATATGTGACACCCTATGTGACTGAAAACTCAAAAGGTAGGTAGTATATGAAATTTTACATTGATTGATGAGAAAACGTTTTTATTCTTTATAATATTTTTAATGGGATTCTAATTATATCATTAAATAATCATTTTAAAGTATAGGCATAGATTTGGCTTGTGCCTCCTTTAGGACGTCACAAATAGTATTAAAGTTTATTCCAATCATAAATGCGGGAGTTGAGCTATGTTACATACGATGAACTGACCTAAAGAGGATGTCGGGAATTTAAGAATGAGAGATTGTAATATTCTATATTGACTAATAAGTGAGGAGGATAAATGATATAAGAGATCTCGTATTATTTAAAAATGAAAACTTATTGTTTTTTATAATGGTTTCAATAGTGCTTATAACTATACCAAAAGTGGGATCGGAGCAGCTTCTTTGAACAGAAAATAAATGGACAAAAACCAAAACAAGATTAATTAGACTCATCTATTTGAACAGGGATGCAATATGAAAAACTAAATTATATTTCTTATGCGATGTACATTGACTACTATTCTTATATTCTGAAGAGATAAACATAAACATACAGGACATATTGAACGTCGCCTTCTTAAGGTTTCTGCATGAAAGCCAAATATATATACAGCTTTCGCAAATGAAATTATGAGATTTGAATAAGCAGGCCACAACCTTGCTTATATTCAAACTTTAATATTAAATGTCCCCCAACAGGAAAAATTAAGATAGATACAAACTTCGTTTTTTGGGAGTGGAGGGAAATCATGGACCAGGAAGTTGAGACATCTCTTCTTCTGGAGTTTGCTTCTTTTTCTTGCTGTGTTTCATCTCTCCATAAAAGAATGAAGCAAATCCCCAAAGCGAGAGTGCCAAAGCAACTCCTTTTTCAGCTTGAAATTTCTCTTTGTAGAAAATGACTGCTAGGATCTCTGTCACAGGGAGTAGAACGGCAATTATAACACCGGAGAGTAAAGACGAGGAACAAAAGATTACTCCTATTGCTCCCAAGAAGAATGCCTGCGAAATAATTGCATTCCAAAACATCACCACATAGTACTTCGTTTCCCCGAGTCCGAATGCCTTTGCTTCTCTCGGTATTGCCTACAACAAATCAAATAAGATCATACTTCATCGTCTAGTGTTTTTTCCTTGATAAATTAAATCAAATAAGTTACTAATATTCAAGATATATAGTTTGCTCAAAAGTTCTTATGTATACTAAAATGTTATAAACAAATTTATCGATTTAGAGACATGATATGACACACGTTTTGTAGTAGTAATAAAAATTCTCGTGTATTATGTAAATTTTACATTAAAAATTCTCATGCATTATGTAAATTTAGTCGCATTAATTTATTTATCCTCTTCTTATTATTTACACATGTGATCAAACAAACATTTAACATATAACATATCATGCGATATTGATACCATATATCTTTGGATACTCAAGAATTTATTTTAATTTTTTTTAGGAGGTTAAGAATAATATTTTTATAATTTCGGAACCGAGGTAAAGAGGATTTTTCTTTCCTAAAAAAAAGAAGAAAATGGGGGCGACGGTCCCTAGATTATCTCGAACGTCAGCATGCAGAACGCAGTGATATTTCATTATTGGCTGATGAATTATATGTAGCAATCAATTTGGGACATGTACTGCGAAGTGCGAACCCAGTTTCTGACACAATTAAGGAGGGAATTAGATATATCGTGTTTTCAATAATTTCCGACTGTAATTTCGCCGGTGAGAGGGAGGAAATTGAAAAGGCTAAGTACGTACGTACCTGGAAGTCTTTGTTGATCAGCATCCCTACTGTGCAAAAAAGAGTGGCAAAGAAAGACAGCACCATCTGAATCTCCATCACCAGCGAATACGTCATCTCCTGCCTCGTTTTCTTATACGTCAGCTCCACCAACGGCAGCAGAAACCCATACAGCGCCGACGCTCCCAGAGTCATGAAAAACCCTGCAAGATACTCCTTATTCGATTCGCCCTCCGGACGGTCATTACTCGTGTGCAAAGCCAAGACCGCTGCTCCAAAGGTCAGCAAAAACACCGCGTTGATCGAGTACGAGGTGAACTTCTGCTTCACCAGAAGGAAAGCGAAGCCCGCCGTGAAAGCGAGCTGACTGGCGATGATCAGAGAGGAGGTCGAAACAGGAAGGCGTGACACTCCGTAGGCATAGAGGTAGTCGTCCAAGCCGGTGAAGATTCCTATAAAGACGGCGGCAAGGAACAGAGGTGGCTTCATGAAGAAGAGCTCAGTTCCCGGCCCTTGGGTGGCACGGCGTTGGAAGTATACGAACGCGAGGGGAAGGAGGATGATCGGAAAGCCACCAGTTAAAAGCCAGCTCTCGAGCCACACTCGCTTGCCGCCATGGATGAAATAAAGACGTATTATCAGTGGGCTGCCACAGTTGCCTATGGATAATAGGATGCAGTTGAGTATGAGAAGGAGTTTCTTCATGGAGGGGTTACCTTGAGCTTTGGGTTCCATGGAACCGTAAAATTGCCCCTCCTTCGCAACCTCCATCTTTCTCGTGTATGGGTCAGTACTGGTCAGTGTGTGCGACTCAGAGTCTGAGAAATAATTGGGACGAGAATTGTGACGAAGGGTTACGATAAGTGACAAAAGCTAGCAACTGTCGATGTATATATATCTTGATCGAGTGGTGGTTACTGGTTAATAATAAAAGAGAAATGATATTTAGTGTAAGCGATGTGCAGTTATTTTGAAAAAAATAAATTAATACGAGATATATATAAAAAAATTAATTTTTTAATAATAAATTTTATTTTTTTTAAAATGATTACGTAGTTTATAATTTCACAATTATATGTAGTATTATTATTAGTGCTGAAATGTTAAATAAATTATAATATAAACATCAGGGTTGGGGTATCTATAATCCACGTCAACAGATATATTATTAAAAAAAATCAAAACTAAAAGTAGACAAAATGTAACCTAGCGTATGAGAGAGAGAGAGAGTGTGCCGTCGCGCGTTGGGGGAGTACCAACCATATCTGTCGCCGTCGTCGTTTGGTAGGATCGAATCTACGCCGGTGGTCATCATCGTGGCCTGCAGAATCTGCATATGTCGTCATCGTCATGGATATAAAGTTTCGAATGCATCTGTGTTTGTCGCCATGGGTTGAAGCTCGGATATGCTTGCCTTGAGATTTTCTTCTTCTTCTTCTTGTTCTCCAAGGACTTGAAAAAACAAACGAAGAAAGCAACATTTTTTTATTGAAAAGAAAGTGACCTTCTAACCCCAACGCTCCACACTCCTTCCGCAATCTTGGGGGGTTTGGCTTCTCTCTCTCCATCTCTCAAGAAAAAGATGTACATTTTGAAGCCAAGAAATAATGTGCTTCAAACCACATAAAGATAAAAGAAGGACATGAACCTCCACATTTAGAAAGAAGGCATAACACCCAATCGTTTCTTAACATGAAAAATCAAAAATTACCAGACAAGAAGAATTTGCGCATTCTCACTCAGGCGTTCTTGAAGAATAGAGAATTTCAAGAAAAAAAAAAAAAAAAAGAGAGGGTGGCAGCACACGAGAGAGGTTGACATCCCAAATGGGTTTTACCAAGAAAGTCAACTGCTTGGGCAAGCAATTCGTTTACTATAAACATGCAATATTATAGTGAATGCTAGTTTCCTGGAACCATAGTAGAATACATAGAAAATTGAGTTAGATGTGGGGAGACAAGGGAGAAAAAAAAAAAGAACTTAAATATTCGATGGTCTAGAAACGATACTCTGTATGATAGCGACAATGGACTTAATGGCTTAAAATTGGGTCTTCTTCCAAGAACTAAATGGACGAAACCAAAGAGGCTATAAGATTTACATGCAATGAGGACTTGAGATTTTCTTCATGGGGAAAATTAAAGGGAAAAAAAGGGGGAGGGGGGGGGGGGGGGGGGGGGGAGCGGTATGATTGTGATCTCTATTCTGGAAGGTTTAAGGCATGCGAAGAAGAAGATGAGAAGAAGAAGAAGAAGAAGATAAGAAGAAGAAAATTTATTTTTCGTCTTCGCGTTCATCTATAGGAAGCTGTGTTCATCTGTGGGAATCTGTCTGTTCTGTGGGAAGACGAAGGAAAGGTCATTTTGTGTATATTAAACGCACAATTTCATTGTACACGTGGATGCTAGTTACGCGAGAGTTTCTCCAACCGGTTGCAACAAGAATTCTTCTTGTTTTATATTGCTATGGGCTTGTATAGTTGTATTGGTTGGTTACTTTGGATCACAGATTTTTCGGTGCCAAGGATCTGCTGACAATCTTAGGCATCAGCAACCCCGCTCCACCAAAAAAAAAAAAAAAAAAATTATTTGGATGATAAATAATGATACATTTAGAATTTTTTAATAATTATTTTACAATCCATTTTATACTTAAGCAATACAATTATATACAGAAATACTTTCAATTTATATAGAGTTATAAACTAATTATAAAAAACTTGTAAGTTGATCATTTTTCAATATTTGGTAACACTAGTCACTAGTATGAACCCTCGTTTTATTTATGTATTTATTTACCTTTAAATAGGCAATGTTGGAAAAGTAGTTGTGTACAATATATATGAGACACCCTATGTGGCTGAAAACTCATAAAAGTATGTGGTATATGAAATTTCACATTGTTTGAGGAGGAAAAATTTTTGTTCTTTATAATAATTTTAATGGGATTCCAATTATATCATTAAATAATCATTTTGGAATATAGGCCTAATGTGGCTCATGCCTCGTTTGGGATATCACAAATGGTATCAAAGTTTACCTCAATCATAAATGTGGGACCTGAGCCATGTCATCTACGGTGAACTAGCGTACAGAGGACATCGGAAATTTAAAAATGGGAGATTATGATACCTTATATTGACTGATAAGTGATAAGGATAGATGGCGAATAAAATCTCACATTATTTGAGAATGAAAAATTCTTGTTTTTTATAATGGTTTCAACAGTAGCCCAATCGTATCATTGACTAGTATTTTTGAAATATAAGCTCAGATGTGGCTTGAGTAACACACATATATATGTATGAATGTGTTATTCATTGTCATTCTAATTATTATCATTATACTATTCTTTAATATGATATTAAATTATTACATAATTAGTTTTTGATTTTTATTTATTTATCAATTATTTGATACCATGTCACAAATGGTAAATAATGATAATTAGGAAGGAGCACAGCATCTTTTTCATACATATATATTATTTATTTACTTTTCTAGTATAAAAAGTCTGCAATTTGCTTCTTATCATTTTCCGTTTTCCTTTTTCCTTTCCATAAAAGATGCTCTTTCGACTCTTATCCCGCAGCACTTTGGAAAATGACTGCTTATAACTATACCAAAAGTAAGAGAAAGGAGCCGACCACAAAGGAGGAAAATGACTGCTTATAACTATACCAAAAGTGGGATCGGAGCAGCTTAATTCTTAGAATATGAGAAAACAAATGGACAAAAACCAAACAAAATTAATAATTAGTGCTCTTAATAGTAATATTTTGACTCATATATTTGAACAGGGAGGCATTATATATTAAGAACTAAATTATATTTCTTATGCAATATACATTGACTACTATTCTTCTATTCTGAAGAGATAAACATATAGGACGTATCGAACGTCCTCGTCTTAAGGTTTCTGCATGAAAGCCAAATATATAGAGCTTTCGCAAATGAAATTATCACATTTGAATAAGCCGGCCTCAGCCTTGCTTATATTCAAACTTTAATATAAAATGTACCCCACCAGGAAAAATTAAGATAGATTTCAACATTTTCTTTTTGGGCTGCGGGGTAAATGTAATCATGGACCAGGAATTTGAGACATCTCTTCTTCTGGAGTTTGCTTCTTTTTCTTGTTGTGTTTCATCTCTCCATAAAAGAATGAAACAAATCCCCAAAGAGAAAGTGCCAAAGCAACTCCTTTTTCAGCTTGAAATTTCTCTTTGTAGAAAATGACTGCTAGGATCTCTGTCACAGGGAGTAGAACGGCAATTATAACAGCGGAGAGTAAAGACGAGGCACAAAAGATTACTCCTATTGCTCCCAAGAAGAATGTCTGCCAAATAATTGCACTCCAAACCATCACAACATAGTACTTCGTTTCCCCGAGTCCGAATGTCTTTGCTTCTCTCGGTATTGCCTACAACAAATCAAATAAGATCATACTTCATCGCGCGTCTAGTGTTTTTTCCTCGCTAAATTAAACCAAATAAGTTACTAATATTCAAGATATATAGTTTGCTCAAATGTTCTTATGTATACTAAAATGTTATAAATAAATTTATCAATTTAGAGACATATGACAGTACACGTCTTGTAGTAGTAATAAAAATTCTCATGTATTATGTAAATTTTACCATAAAACTTCTCATGTTATATGTAAATTTCTTCGCGTCAATTTATTTATCCTCTCCTTATTATTTACACATGTCAAACAAACATTTAATATATAACATATCATGCGATATTGAGAAAAGATTAATACCATATATTTTTGGGTACTCAATAATTTATTTTAATTTTTTTTAGGAGGTTAAGAATAATATTTTTATAATTTCGGAACCGAGGAAAAGAGGATTTTTCTTTCCTAAAAAAAAGAAGAAGAAAATGGGGGCGACGGTCCCTAGATTATCTCGAACGTCAGCATGCAGAACGCAGTGATATTTCATTATTGGCTGATGAATTATATGTAGCAATCAATTTGGGACATGTAATACGAAGTGCGAACCCAATTTCTGACACAATTAAGAAGGGAATTAGATATAGGAAAATGCTTAGATATATCGTATTTTCCATAATTCCCGACTGTAATTTCGCCGGCGAGAGGGAGGAAAAAGCTAAGTACTTGCGTACCTGGAAGTCTTTGTTGATCAGCATCCCTACTGTGCAAAAAAGAGTGGCAAAGAAAGACATCACCATCTGAATCTCCATCACCAGCGAATACGTCATCTCCTGCTTCGATTTCTTATACGTCAGCTCCACCAACGGCAGCAGAAACCCATACAGCGCCGACGCTCCCAGAGTCATGAAAAACCCTGCAAGATACTCCTTATTCGATTCGCCCTCCGGACGGTCATTACTCGTGTGCAAAGCCAAGACCGCCGCTCCAACGGTCAGCAAAAACACCGCGTTGATCGAGTACGAGGTGAACTTCTGCTTCACCAGAAGGAAAGCGAAGCCCGCCGTGAAAGCGAGCTGACTGGCGATGATCAGAGAGGAGGTCGAAACGGGAAGGCGTGCCACTCCGTAGGCATAAAGGTAGTCGTCCAAGCCGGTGACGATTCCTATGAAGGCGGCGGCAAGGAACAGAGGTGGCTTCATGAAGAAGAGCTCGGTTCCCGGCCCTTGGGTGGCACGGCGTTGGAAGTATACGAACGCAAGGGGAAGGAGGATGACCGGAAAGCCACCGGTTTCGAGCCAGCTCGAGAGCCACACTCGCTTTCCCCCATGGATGAAATAAAGACGCATTATTAGTGGGCCGCCGCAGTTGCCTATGGATAATAGGATGCAGTTGAGTATGAGAAGGAGTTTCTTCATGACGGGGTTACCTTGAGCCTTGGGTTCCATGGAATCGTAAAGTTGCCCCTGCGCTCCCTCCATCTTTCTCGTGTATGGGTCAGTAGACTCAGTACTGGTCAGTACTGTGTGCGACTCAGTCACAGATAAATAATTGGGATGAGAATTGTGACGATCGAAGGGTTAGGATAAGTAACAAAAGCAAGCATCTGTCCATGTATATATGTCTCGATCGAGTGGAGGTCAATAGTCATATATACATGTGGCTGAAATATTAAATAAATTATAATATAAATTATTATTTTTTTAATTCATGAAAATGATATTAATGTTGGTATTAAATTTTTTTAGAGGATGAAATTAATAATATAAAAATTAAGCAGTAGTACTGATCTCTTTCGTTTCTTAATTGGAACAAGAACAAGAACAAGCTAGCTGATCAGATTGGAGAGACACAATAAATGCAAGAAAAAAAGGATTTGGGGACTTCACATTCATTAAGTTAATTTAATTTGTTCTAGTGATCTTATTCTCCCGCTGTAACATAGAGTAACAGAAACTTGAGTACTCTGTATATATTAATTAAACCTCATTTATAGCAAAATTTACTCCCAAACCCATATATCGACGTAAGCCACAATGGTAAATCAACCATATTTAATCTCACCGGCCCATCTTCATCCAACTAAGATACGGGATCAAAAAAGGCATCACCAACACGCACATGCATTCAAAAGACGAATGATTGAATAATGTTAGATATAATTATAAAATATATAAATGTAATATAATTATTTAAAATAAAAATATGATTTATTATTATAAAATTAATTTTTTTATATAAATTATATATTTATTTATTTTTTAAATAAATTACGAGACGATTGCTCTCTCCACTGCAAATATCCTTTCTCGGATAATATTAATATATGAATGTGAAAGGTACTATGACCCTGTTGTGGTGATAAGCTAAAGATCACAAACATTTATAAAAAGATCGACCCATGCATTCCACTAGTGTCCTTTTCCCAAGATACTTATCATTGGATCTTATCCCAGATAGAATCGTACTCATGATGGTCTCGTCTCGGGATATTATTGAGAAGCAAATAATTAAGTTTCCACGTCTGCACGGGACTAGATCATGATGTTCTTGATTTGATTCATGTTCAGAAACAAATAACGCACCTTACAGTAAAAATGGGCGGCGGGGGTCCTTATCCCGCGCACAGAATTTAGGAGTAGCTAGCAATTATTCTTGTATCCTAATTAATTAGCAATGCATCAATCACTCATCAGTAATTCTGATCTTCATACATTCCGCGTCTGTATTCAAATATATCAACACATTTCTTTGAATATATCAATATATGTAAAATGCTATTCTTTCTAGATCTACCGGTGGCTCCTACTGAAAAGTTATAATTGAACGTTTTTTATTATTTTTTTACCCAATGATTAAGTAACTATTTTTTATAATATTATGAATTTTTTTTAAATATATATTTAAAAATATTAAATAATATATATAAAACATAAAACTACTAAACCCAAGCTCACAGCTGTGAGACTAGCACCGCCCATCAATGCAGGTATCGTGTATAATGGATAATCATTAAAGTCACGTGTATATTAATTAATGGGCCCGTATTCTGAATTTTAAAATGGTCAGCGTGTGCATTGCATTGTTATATATATCTATATCTTCTTCTTTGCCAGCTTTTAGGTCGACGGTAGACAGTAGACAGTAGACAGGTTGGTTTGGGTATTGTCGATCACTTTCATCAGTGACTACTTGATCTCGTCTTCCTTCGTAGAGTCCGACGTCGGACAACGTGTGCCAGATTAAACTCTACTGTCATTTGTTTTGTTTTTCAATTTCTTGTCTAATAATATCTCGTTGGAGATTAAGGTTGCATGCAATGAGCTGGTATTGCCTTTTGATTTATGTAAATATATAAATATATAGGATAATAACTATTTGAATGAAATTGGTTTCACGTAATTGGATCCAAATTATATGTATAAATATTTAATCTTATATATATATCGAAATTAATCATTTATTTTTTTTAGAATTTGACAATCCCAAACATACACTACGACAAAAAAGAGATTTTGAAACAATTTTAATTTGGGACGAAATAAAAATCGTCTCAAAAAGTTAGATTTTGAAACATTCTAAAAAAATGACAGAATGTCCAGACCGTTTGAACGGTCTAGTTAGGGACAAAATATTTTGTCCCAATGTAGTTAACTGTTTGAATACTAAAGATTCACCATTCGAACGTATAAATTGTACCGTTCGAACGTAATTTTGGCTCGTTAAGTGCATTTTTTTAAAAGGAAATTAATGCATCGTTCGAACGTTAAAGTTTAACCGTTCGAATGATACTACGGCACGATTCAAACATGATTTGAAGGAGTCGAACGGTGACCCAGGGTTTTTTTTTTTTTTTTATAGAATTATATTTATATTAACTAGTAAATATAAAAAATTGGTTAATTAAATAATATGAATAATATAAATTAATAATTAGTTCAGAAAATATAAAATAATACTATTTCATAGTTAAATACTGAATTTACAAAATATAAATTATTGTCCATACTTAAAACAAAAACTAAATAAATAAAAAAGATAGAATGTACTAATTAAGACCCAAGTCTTTGCACATTTCCTCGACTGCAGCTATACGTTCTTCTATTTGTGTCGGTCGAGTACTGATGGTGACTTTGAGTCACAGACATGGCATCAAACTGTGTACAAAGCACAGATACAGCAGAATGGATCTTCATACGCATTACATCGATCACCACTGATGTCTATTTGCTGATCGCTGCACGCACAATCTTGGCCATCTCCTCACAAGTAACATTGTTTACTGATGCCTCGGCCTGTGTAGATGTCCCAACAGCTAATACTTCATGATCTCACAGCTCTGCATCTTTCTGAGGATCAACCGAATCTGGAACATGTCCACGAAAACGCAGTCTCAAGTATCCCGTGCTGCGTGAGAGGGTGGTGCTGTTTATCGGTCCCATCGGCTCCTGTTTACGCTCGGTAACATCAGGCACAACACCAGCAAACAGTAGAAATCGGGTGATCAGGATCTCGAATGGCAGTATATCTATCGAAATGTACCGAGACTCTGATCGAATCCTATCGAATATATATCCCACCAAGTCGATAGGAATGCCATGAGTGAGCCGTATCATAAATTTCGTCCGATCAATGCTAACCTCTGTCTTGTGCTGCCGAGGGTCAATGTTGTTGGCAATTATCAAATTCAAAATCTTGAAGAAAGAACATAAATCTGCATGTTTGATGCTTTTCATCCTTTATACGGTGGAGCATCTAGACCAACAACCAAATCCCTCACCTCATGATCAGCAAGGGTATCAACCTTATCAGTATAAATTGATGCCTCATTCTCAGCTGTCTCCTCCTCAGCTGTCTCCGCCTCAGCTGAAAGATTAGACTCTCTAGGCACCACATTCGGATATGCATCTGGTAGCTTAGAAATACCGAGATGCTCAGCAAGTCCATCCCATGAAAATACAACGGGTACTCCTCGGATAGAGATCCTGTAGGCCCCTCCGTCATCTGGGCTGGCACTACCGAGCTCTCTATAGAACTCATCAACAATGTCAATATAGGAGACTGGCTCCTGTGCTTCCTCCCGCGCGTCTAGGATAGGTTCCCAACCACGATCGCTGAAGACTGTTGGAAGTGAATGACCATTCCAGACAAGATTTTGGAAATCAAAAATTTTCACTGGTCGCTCCAGTGAAACAGTCCTCTCCCTGACCGGACCACTACTAGTCTCACCAGGATTACGTCGCTTATGTCCCACTCTAGAAGAAAACATTATAATCAACCTGAAATTTACAATTAAAAATTAGATACACAACATTAACAATAAAAATACATTAAATAACTATTCACAGTACACATCAAAGAATAGTAATTTAATAAATTGAGACATTGTGAACAAAATAACTTTTAATAAATAATATCACTTTATTTAATATTAATGTGATTAATATTATTAATAGAAACATTAATATTAAATTTTATAATTTTAAATTATGGCATTAATTGTATTATAATATAGAAATTATTTTTAATTAAAATTGATTAGAACTATAATATGGAAAAAAAATTAATAAATATTACTAAAATCTTTTATACAGTTCTAATGTCTAAAATAGTGCTCGAATGGTAAAGCTGTATATTTTAACCTGTAAAAAAACGTTCAAATGCATAACATTTACCGTTCAAACACCCGACATAGAGATCGAACTGTCTATGTAAGGTTCGAACGTTTACATGAACGGTCGAACGGGTTACCACTTGGCCACAATATTTGAACGTCTAAAACAACGTTCAAACATTCAAACGATATTACACGAACGGTCGAACGGTTGCATTGTTTTGGGCTGAATGTTTGAATGCCTAAATAAACGTTCAACCGGTCAGTGAATACCGTTTGAACGTTGTTTATAGCGTTCAAACAGTATTCGAATCGATTTGGGTTTCCAGACCGAGTCGACTCAGCTATTGAAATCTATGGAATTCCATGGATTTTTCACCCAAATAAATCAAATAGAAACCTAAATAAACATTTCTACAAAGGATTAAAACAAATCTACAGTGAGTATTGATGGATAAATCGGTTTATCCTAATTCAAACAAATAATCCATCAAAACCTAAATCTAAACGGTAAAATGCTTTGAAAAAAAAGAATACCGATGCGTAGATCGATAGTCTTCGAGTGGGTATTGTTTACGGCGAAGAAGAAGGCGTTAAACGGCGGAGATCGACGGTTAATGGCGGAGAACGTTAGAAATGCACACGTTTGGCTTCCGACCGTTCGAACGGTATTAGATTACCGTTCGAATGTATTAACCGTAATTACGGTTATTATTAAAAGATGATATTTTTATTATTATAATTTTTCATGATTACTATATTTATTATTTTTAATATAGTATATAGTATATTTTCATTTAATAGATTATATTATATTATATATAGTATAAGTTATATGATGTAGTATAATAGAGTATACTATATAGAGCTCTCTATATAATAATATTATATAACATATAATAGTGTATAGTAAATGCATGTTATGACTTGGTTAGTATATTAATATATTATATTTTAGTTTTAAACTAATTAACTAACACTCTCTATTCTAGCACTATAGATGACACTATATATGATAGTATATATATATGTTATATATAGTTTAACATATATTAACATATTAACATATATAGTAATATTTGATTATAATATATAATCAAGCATATATGTTATAGCTACTGATGTCAAGTTGTTCATTAAATCAAACTAAACAATCGTATGTCAAGTTTATTCATTCCTTCTTGACATCAAAGAGACTCTGCAGTGAAGTGCAATATCCGAGATAAGATATGCATTTTTTTAAAGATAATTTTTAATCATTGTCTCTGAGATAAGAAGCTTGTAAGCATTTATTCCGTCTTATTTAGCAATTTAACATTATTATTTTACTTGACATCTCGAATTTGTAAAACTAATCAGATAAAAAACAGTTCATTTCGATTATAGTTTGATTCCACAGCATGATGGTGATCTCTTTGTAATTGATATATCAGTGGCCTTTCTAATTTATTTATTTTTTTTTAATTTTAGACTGTAAAGCTCTTGTTTAGTGCTATAATGCATGAAACTGACATTGTCAATCACCAATATCAATATGAACATGGAATGTCTTAGGTTTGTACTCCCGAAAAAAAAAATTTAATTTGATTCAATTTGGTTTGGAACTTTTAGAAGATATCAGTAGCTATAATCTAGTGCAAATCTAATTTATAATTGAATAAAAAAAACCCACTGACCAAGGGTGTGAAAATTGTTCGAACTCTTATTAATAAGCTTTTGAACGTTTTTGTACCCGGGATATTAACGTTCGAACGTAATATTTCATGTTTGAATGTTAAAATCACGGGAAAAAACTTTCTTGCAAAATAATTTTACGTTCGAACGATTAATAAGTGACCATTCGAATGTAAATGTTCTACATTTAGACGACAGAACCTCACAATCTGGCGCTCGTCTCACTGCTTCAAGTGTCGCTCCCAGTTCATTTCTTTTCAACTAGCGCCATTCTCTCTCAATCCAGTCTCCAAATATTAATAGCTTTCATCCATCTCGTATATTTTTGAATTGAGAGGTTATTTTTACTTTTTTTTAATAGCTTTTTCAAGGTTTTGGATATTACGTGTGCTCTTGTAATTTCATCTATCAAAACTAGGTAGTTATGCTATCTTTGACTTTTTTTTATTTGAATATGAGTGTTTACGTTTGCTGCACTGAGTTTGTGATATTGTGTGCTTTCGTTTGATGTAATGTGTAACATATATGTTGGAGTTTTCAGAGGTTGAAGACGACTGGTATCTGTTCCAAACCCGTTCGAAAGGTACACATTTACCGTTCGAACGTTAATATTACATTCGAACGGTTATGGTCACCGTTTAAACGTTATATTGGTCAATGTTAAAATATTAATTACAAATTAGAATACTACTAAATCTTTAAATCTATCAATTTCAATATTAATTAAACTACAAATAATTAAGATTCAACAATACTTAAATACTTAATTTTTAAATTAAGTATATGAATTTAGTTTAAAATACGAATAATTAAGAGTTTATAATTGAACAAATACTTAAAATTTAAATTAATCAACTGAATTTAAACAAAATACAAATAATTAAGATTTAATAATACTTAAATACTTAATATTTAAATTAATGAATTGAATATTAATTAAAATACAAATAGTTAAGATTTAATAATACTTAAATACTTAACTATTGAAATTCATAAAATTAATTTTATTTAAAATACAAATATTATAGATTTAATAATACTTAAATACTAAATATTTAAATTAATAAAATTAAAGTTTGGAATTGAAAAAACAGTTAAGATTTAATAATACTTAAATACTAAATATTTAATTTAATTAATTGACTTTTAATTAACATATCTTATATTGCTTGTTCATTAAAATAAACCTTAAACCCGTTCGAGAGTTATCAATCCGAATGAATTGAAAGATTGATAACTATTGAATTGTCGAGAGTGGACAGTTTGGAATTGTAAGATTATTCTCGTAAACTATCGATCTATATCTGTTATACGTCCAGCATTCAGATTTTGGTAGATTCATTCATCCCTTATTCTCCGGATATGCATTTTTGGTGATGGTGTATGGACGTATTAATCGTCGGTGCATACAACCAGACGAGCATATTTGGAGAACTATGGGGAGATGCTGTCAAAATTTTGTTGGACGTGATAGATTATAGAGGATAGGTTTGAGACTATAATCTTACAATTCCGAATGGGATAGGACTAAGTGTAAGATGGCATACTCCTTGATTGATACATGATACATGATATATGTTTGTTTGTTGATGCACACGTGATTGTTTGTAATGAAGATAGTTGGCATGAATAAAAGTTGGATGCGAGTTAGCGATCGATTGGGTCAGAATTATAACGTATATGCTGAAGATGTTAAGAAATTCTTAGAGTTTGCATTGGGTACATGTGATAGTGATGGGCGTATTAGATGCTCATGTAAAGAATGCAGGAATTTGCGTTCTCATAAGATAGACTTGATGAGAGAGCATTTATTTGTGAAAGGTATTGACAAGGGTTATACTGATTGAATCTTGCATGGCGAACCATATTTAACTTCATTCGAGGATCCACATGAAAAAGAAGAGATCGATGAAAATGTATAACCAGATGTTGTTGGAGATGAATATGATGAGGATATGGAGGAAATGTTAGGTGACATTGGTGCGGGAATGTTTATGAATGAAGGTGACCCAGACACATCAAGTTCAAATGATGGGGGTCATAACACTTTTGCACGATTGTGGAATGATTCACAACGTGAGCTATATCCAAGATGCAGAAGACACAGTAAATTGTCATTTACCGTAAGACTGCTTCACATAAAATTAATGTGCCGATTATCAATTAAGGCTGTCAATATGTTACTCCAGCTATTTAATAAGGTACTATCATCAGATAATACTTTACTTCGTAACTTCTATGAAGCAAAAAAATTGAAACGAGGATTTGGATTTGATTACAACGTAATACATGCATGTAAGAATGACTGCATATTATTTTGGCAAGAGAATGAGCAGTTGAACGAATGTCCCATATGCCACGAATCAAGATGGACATCTGACAAACAAAATGTGCCGTAAAAGGTAGTACGCCACTTTCCATTGACACCTAGATTACAACGATTATATATGTCACGTGCAACGGCTGTAGACATGATATGACACTCATCAGCCAGAGTTAGGAACGATGATATTTTATCACATCCTGCTGACTCCCAGGTGTGGAAGGAATTTGATAAGGAACACCTATGGTTTGTGAAGGACCGCATAATGTCCGACTTGGGTTGGCAATAGATAGATTTAATCCGTTTGGAAACATGAGTACTAGCCATAGTACTTGGCCAGTTGTACTTATGCCGTATAATCTACCACCATGGAAGTGTATGAAAGATCCATATTTCATGATGAGTTTGCTCATTCTAGAATTGAGATCACCGAAAAATGATATAAATATACATTTACAGTCATTGATTGCAGAATTGAAAGATTTGTGGAAAAATGGGTATTGCCCAGATGACTAACACAAACGGGGGAGTGAATTGAATTGTATTTAAAAAAATAACAATTATAAATCAAATATACAATATAAAATATAAACAAAATATGAAACATCAATAAATATAAAGAGCAAGGGTAAGAGAGAAGCAAACTCAGTATGTTAACGAAATTCGGCCCCACTGCCTACGTCCTCGCCTCAAGCTACCCCTTGAGGATCCTCAAATTCACTATTCAACCTCCTTCAGGTGGAGATAGAAACCGATTATACCTTTGAACAACACCGCTACAAAGGATCCGTGTAGAACACCCTCTACACTTGCAATCACCTTACACGTAGTGATTCAACTATTCCCTATGTAGAACATTTTCTACACGCATAAGGGTTATACACACTTTCTACGAGCTACATCTGAGTTGAATTGGACTAAGAAAAGTATATTTTTCGATCTTCCATACTGGTCAAAGTTGAAATTATGGCATAGTCTTAATGTTATGTATATTGAAAAAAATATATGCGAATCCGTATTGGGAACATTGATGTCAATTGAAGAAAAAATGAAAGATACATTAAATTTAAAGAAGGATTTGAAGCAGTTAAGAATAAGACTGGAAATGCAATTGCAAGAAAATGGTTCGTCCGTTTACATGCCGATTGGGTGGTATACATTGTCAAGAAATGAAAGGGCTACTTTTTGTGAGTGGATAATGAAAATTAAATTACCGGATGGTTATGCCTCGAATTTGACAATGTGTGTGCGAACAAATAACTGGAAAATAACTGGTTTAAAAAGTCATGATTGTCATTTCCTTTTACAGCGTATCTTGCCTATTGATATCTGTGGGTACTTGACTAGAGATGTGCGCGTGGCTTTGACTCAGTTGGGTTTATTTTTCAAAGACTTATGTGTTAGGACATTAAATGTAGAAGTTTTGGATCGAATGAAACGAGAAATTTTCATAATATTGTATAAGCTAGAAAGTATTTACCCACCATCATTTTTTGATGTCATGGTTCACCTAGCCCTCTATTTTCCACGTAAGGCTCGACATGTAGTACTAGTTCAATATAGATGGATGTATCCCATTGAATGATTCCTTGGAAAGTTGAAATGTACAGTTGGTAACAAGGCTCGCCCAGAAGGATCAATTGCAGAAGCATATATTGATGATGAATGGCATACATTCTGTTCCAAATATTTTCACGGAGTTGACACTAGGTTTGATCAGCCGGAAAGAAACTTTGACGTTGACCGAGCAAGACAACGAAATGTGTTTTTTGTATTTTCCCAACAAGTAAGTCCACTTAGTGCAGTGTGTGGTTATGACTTATGTGGAAGAGAGTTTGAGAAAGCTCAGTGATACGTGCTGAACAATTGTCTTAAGATAGAAAATTACTTGAAGTAAGTTCTAATCTTTTCTTAATTTAATATTCGCTCATTTACCTTTGAAAAATTCTAAAAATATAAAATACATGTGGTAATCATCAATTTCAGTGTTCATATTAAAATGCTCAAGGAATTAGGAGTAAATGATATAGACCAGAAACATGAAGAGGAGTTTTCGAGATGGTTTGAACAACGGATAATGACATTACATATGCTTTACTCATCCAATGGTTCAGAAAATATTGATTGTTTTTTTATTGATATAATAGAAGCTTTACGCAATATGTAGGTTGTACAAATGCATGCAAATAATCTAAACGATATATCAGATGAACTATATGCATTAGCACGTGGCCCATCGAGATGCACTACAAGATATTCTGCATATATTTTTTGGAAAAGTAGGTATCACACAATGGATCGAGATTATTATAGGAAAACACAAAATAACGGTGTCCTAGTCGAGGGAAATCATGATAGAGAAAATATTGATTTCTATGGAGTTATTGTTGATATTATTGGAATGAAATATTTGGGGGAGCTTGCAGTGTATCTGTTTAAGTGTGATTAGTGAGATTTAAGTAATCCTCGAACAAAAGTTCGTGATGATGAATATTTTTTGAATATTAATACATCAAGAAAATGATACGAGGATGATGTTTTTATTTTAGCTTCTCAAGCATCTCAAGTATTCTACTTAGATGACTTGAAGTTAGGAAATCAATGGCGAGTAGTACAAAAGCTTTCTCCAAGAAATATATATGATGTTATCCCTCAGGCAAAAGGGCGAGATGAAGAAGAAGATGATGCCTCTACTCAAGAAGCATACCAAGAGAGTCAGCCTGTCTTTAATTTGTTTGTGAATTTGAGCCAGTATGAGATGATTCCATTAAATAGAGAAGATATTGAGGCTGAAATTGTTGATGTGACACTTGCGCAAAATGTTGATTTATCTGAAGTATCTACAGATGATGAGACTGAATTGTCAAATGATATTGATACAGATAGTGATTGACGAATTATGTTTTCACATTACGTGATGATGAGCACTATTTTATTTAATGAATATTGTATCAGTTTTCTGAAATTATGCCCCCGAAGAGAAAGGAAGTTCGTATCCCATCTCTACCTGTTCCTAGCTCTCCTTCAGATTTACCATTAGAGATTGACTCTACAGAACAAGGTAAAATTTTAATAGTCATAAAAGTTATTAATTAAGGTTATAATAGAAAATTGATCACAATGTTATATATTATGATGAGTTCACAGTACAATCTCGTCAAGGTCGAGGCACTACTAGAGGCGTGACATTGAAAAAATATCGTAAGGTGGGTAAGATCAAAGTTAACATTCTTGACGAACATACTGAAGGTGAAGGACAACCAGCAGCTTGGCTTGCATCGCATGTGGGTACTCTTACACGAACTTATGCACCTTTGGCAACAAGTTCATGGAAGAAAGTCCCCTAAGATATTAAAGAGCTTATCAAGAAGCGTTATTTGGTAATGTTTAAAACATTTATTTAGTTGGTAAATTTTTTTATTTTACTTAAAGTTAGAATATTATAAATGATAATATGTTTGTCTAAATTTTGTTTTACAGGATGATTTCGAATTAAATTGTGGTCGGAGAGAGGAGCGTAAGACTGTGAAAGAGTTTATGAGTAATTCATTCCACAAATATAAGGCGAGGTGTCATGAGTATTATAATAAGTTCGAGAATATAGAAGATGCATGCCAACATCCTTTTCAAGATGTCAAACCTTTTGATTAGGAAACATTTTGTGACATGTTTGAGGATCCATCAGATAAGGTATAATTAAATTAATTATTTTAGCCATCCTATTTTTAATTTCTCTTTCTAAAATTTTCAATTCATATGTAGGAGCGAAGTTCTATAAAAAATAACAAATAGATCGAAATTGAAGATTACTCATCATGCAGGCTCAAGATATTACCACCACCTCTCTAAGAAATTGGTATTGTTATTTTTTTTATTTGTATATAGTTAACTGAATATATGAATCCTAATAACTTTATATCTTAACAAATATTTATTACAGTAAAATTCAGATGCCAATTATGGTCTGACAAAATTATATGCTGCATCACATACTAATCGTAATGGAGAGTGAAATCATCCTGATACCCGTGAGAATTATGTAAGTATTATAAATTGTTCTAAATAAATATATTAGAATATTTATGATGATATTAACTATTTATCTTATGTGTAGGATAAAATGGTCGCCATACGTGCTGAATCTACGTCAAATCAAAATTTCTCAACAAATGATGTTAAGATTTTTACACAAGTTCTGGGTCAACATTCAGGATATTTGAGGGGTTTGAGTTGTTGTGTAAAACCTTCTCCCTCTTCCTCTTCTTCCGGGTCTGCCTCTGCGGCCTTTATAGCGCAAGAGAATTCGAATAGGAGAATCAAAAAATTGGTTGCAAGACAGCATGAGTTAGAGGCTCAATTGGCAAAACAAGGAGAGATTGAGACATGCATTAAACAATATGAAGAACAACAAGAATAGTTCATGAGAGAATGCAACTCCAAATGCAGCAGCTTATGCAACAGTACAGGCCTCCAAGTAATAGATGGTTTTTTACGTATAGATTATGATATTATCTAATTATGTATGAGCAAAGTCAGTCTCATGGTTGTTTATTAATTCGCACTTATTAGAAAACTTTCGTGAGTATTAAACAGTTTCTAATGTATGTTTTTCAAATATTATGAATGTTAAATTGGTTTTTTATTATTATGGGATTTTAATAAAATAGTTTTCTTTCGAACGATCATGTAACGTTCGAATATTATTGATTGAGCCGTTCGAACGACATCGGATTGATAAAAAAACGTTCGAACGCAATTTATTACTGTACTGTTCGAACATAACTCAACACTGTTCGATCCGTTTACAATTTGATCTATTCTTTAATGTTCGAACGGAAATCTATTTTATACCATTCGAATGTTATCAAAATGTGTGATCGTTTGAACGTGTTTTCATAACCGTTCAACTAATTTAATTTCGTTCGAATGTCCAATAGTAACCATTCGAACGTCATTCTGGAACAAGATTAAACCATGATAACAAATTAACCCGTTTGAACGATTTCAAATAGTCAATTTCAAAATCGTCCCTAAAGATATATTTTGAAAAGAAATTGTGATTTTCGTCTCAAAATACCTTCTAGAACACTGATGTTGGGACGACTTTGAGACGATTTTTTTTTATTCTAGAATATTTTTTGGGATGAAATTCCTATAATTTGGAATGAAACATTTCGTCCCAAAAAAAGGTTTCTATAGTAGTGATATTGTTTTGATACAGTACTACTTGATCAGAGACTATGGGGCCTAGAGGGACCCGGTTTTGATTTTCTTAAAATGTTATAAATATTTAAATATTACCCAAATAATCTATTTCAATATACATGAATTTATGTTTTATATGCACTATTTTTTTACTATACTTTGGGTGACATTATTAATAATTAGGCACGTACGTCCTTTATGGAATTAGCTGGATTGTGCCAAAATGTGTGGTACGTATGTTTTAAGACTAATCATCATGATCAAGATGATCAGGCCGTGGCAGATTGTTCGATCAATTGGTTTGCGTAGGTGTCATTGCGTAACACCACGTATATATATATATATATATATATTTATATGTATGTTGGCAACCGATCAAATGGGTCATGAGGGGATATTCATTGCTATATCAGGATGAGTGCAATAAGATTGGACAAGTTTTCTCAATAACCTAACTTCATCATCTCCATCATCACTAAACAACAATACCCACGCGTCTAGTACCACTTTTAAGAGTTCGTTCCTAGGTACAATAATTAATAAACGTTAAAAGCTTAGATCATAAGACAACTGATCAGCTAACTTTAGCTTAATTCAGACAATCTTTGGAACTCTTTCAAACACGTGCTTCCAAAAATGTTGAAAAAATTATCAAGCGACCAACTTTTACTAAAATCGAAGCTTAGTACTTTTAATTTAAGAAAAAAATTAGTTGTGAGTATAATTATGTATTAATTTATATATAAATTTAATATAATTAATTAAAAAATAAATTTTATAAAAAATATTATTAATTTAAATTTTAAATATAAAAAAATCAATATTGATATATAAATTAATATGTGACTTTATTTATATATAATAAAATTCTTAATTTAAATATACGAGAGACAAAAGCTACCACTTGCATGTTCTTACAATAACGTCGGCACGATTCCCAATTAAATAAAAATCACAAATTGGAAACTCGTCTTCGAATTTTGCTCAAATTATTATCATGTAATTGCACTTTTTTTTTTCTTTTTAAATATTTTTAAATATTTATAAAAAAACAATTTTATTAATATGACTTCTTTAATTGTTAAAAAAAAATTAAAATACATGAACAATAAGTTTAAAGGGGCGAAATATTGATGGAACTAACCATACCATTATTCAATATAATAATTAATTAAATGCGTGAAATAAACAAATATTTATGTGTAAACCAAATAGAAACCGGCCGACACAAATGACAAACCAAAGGCAATCGACAAACCAAGTTATATCATAAAG
The DNA here is from genome assembly GCF_018687715.1 of Carya illinoinensis. Taxonomy (NCBI): domain Eukaryota; kingdom Viridiplantae; phylum Streptophyta; class Magnoliopsida; order Fagales; family Juglandaceae; genus Carya; species Carya illinoinensis. The sequence goes on from NC_056758.1 coordinate 37,383,708, forward strand.
AATAAAATAGAATATTAGATCAAGACTGAAAACTAAAAGACAAACGAATTAAACTAGCTAGGACTCTCGATGGATGACACAAACCAGATCACCAGAGTAAGATCAGACACGAACGCACAAAAATTATCAGACCATTAAATCAAAGTCCTATTTATATATATATATATGATCGAAATGGCAACGTGTGGGAAAACAATTAAATAGCATGCATTGAACACGTCTCTTCCAGTTCCAAACCTCTATGTTTTTTTCTTGGCCACTTGATGATGTCTCGTCACATGGGAATAATGGACGAGATCAGTAGTAGTGGGATTAATTAATCTCATCGGCCTATTAGCTATATGTATATATAATATAGGCATCCATCGATCAGTACTGCTCATGATGATCGATGCATGATATATATTATATGTTGATTAGTATGAAATCAACGACGTCGTAAGTAGTGCATTTATTGTGCAAAAGCAACAACTCAATGTAGCCGCCCTCCTCCATATGCATTCTGATCACCAAATCCATTCATCAAAAGCACGTAACTCTGTATCAATGTACGTAACATTGCTTTCATAATTCGTATTCGCATTAATTTTAGGGGCCCGTTAATTTCTCTCTCTCTAGCTGCACGTTATATAAGAGGAATTCAACGTTACATGCATATATATACATCTCATTAATATATAGAGAACAAAACGAATATGGTAAGGACTTTACTTCCTGTCTTTCCTATTTCTGCATTGATTACTGATGATGGACCACGTATGGAAATTCGGACCACCAGTATTAACATATAATATATACTAGATCACCATCACGTGGTACTTGTGTTCTCCAATTAATAAAACTATTTTTAGAAACACACACATGGCCGGTCTTGTAAATTTGACTAATTAATTAAGATTGAATTTTAAGCTCTCTATATATATATATACTTTGGTTCATCAGACTATATATATGTGTGTAATGTGTGAAACGATGTATTCGCATTTTATACGTAAAAATATTCCAAAAAAATAGTTACCCGTTACCCACCAATCACTTTTCAGAAAATAGAAAAAAAATAGAAAAAATTTATCTTGAGGAATTTTTTAAATTTAAAGAAGAGACGACGAGGGACAGAGAGTTTTTCTGTTTTTGTTTTTATTTTTCAATGCTTTTTCTTGTTCCTTTAATTGGGCTGGAACTCGGAAGTCTTGTGCGCGCTAATTTTACAGGGCGAGCTTGATAGCCCACGACTAAGCCCATGATGATATCTTTAGGATGGTAAATACTTGGGCCTCTACTGGACAGTTACTGTTTCTCAGCCCACTCAAATGACTACGCTCGTCCCGATGCTAATTACTTCGGCCCGGCCACTATAATAACGTCCGTTGCTGTTTGTAGTCACGTGCCTACTATTTTTACATTTACACTCATTCGGAACTAAGTTGAGATTGAATTGTATTTAAAATCCATTCAATCCTTTGGTACGAAAATAATCACAATATCACGTGATTACATATTTTAATTTATTAACTATATGGGTGTAATTGACACCATATTCATTTTATGCTTGTGAATATATAAATTATATCTTTTTATAGAAAACTTTTGAAATTAAGTCTTGTTTAGTTAACCAAAACCAAAAATCTCATCTCATCTCATCTCAACTCATTATTACACTTTTTTTAAATTCACATACAAAATATAATAAACAATCTAACTTTTTCAAATTTCAATACAAAATTAATATTCAAAAATTATATTATAACAATATTTTATTCATTACTATTTAAAACATCTCATCTCATTTCATCTCATCTTATCTGTGTAACCAAAAGGGGCCTAAGTCTTAAATAAATTAATCAGACATATTTAAGACTTTGCGTTTGACCATTTTAACAATAAAATTGATAGTAAAATACTCTAAATACAGCTTGAATTTTCTTTGCCTTATATTTCACAAAAATTTTACGTAAGTGTTAGAAAACAGATCGATCAAAATTCAAATTATAATGTTTGATTTGTAAGATTTAAAATTTTAAAATTTATTTTTTTCATTAAATTATATCATATAAATAATTTATTAAATATCTTCTACAGATCGATTTGAGAATAAAATTTATCAAATATGAAAGTATTTTAGAAGGATAGCAGTCATCCATTATTAATAAAAGAAAAATTTTATATATTATACTATCATCCTACTTATATCTCATTAAGTAAAATGTGATATATTTATTATTATTGACTGATTATTTATTGTATATTTTTTTATTATTAAATAATGATTAATATACTATATGACATATAATATAATATAATATAAATAAGATAATGATATAGCGTATAATATTAATATGGACATTCGAGAGACGCAATAATGGTTAGTAGTACTATTTTAGTATTGTTTTTTTAATGCAATAATTGTCCTAAATGTGTGAGACTATAAATATAATACTAATTCCTTTAAGATTTGCACATTTTCATTGAGAAATTAACGTATTTATGGTAGGTACCCACAGCGAAATAAAAACAAAGTACGCTATGACCCGCAAACCGAGATCATTCAATTGCTGTATTTGTCGCGCATGTGCTTTTTATTTTCTTTTCTACTAATAATTTGTTGAAAGAATTTAATTATAAGTATAATTATGTATTAATATATATTAATTTATTATGATTAGATAAAAAATAAATATTATTAAAAATAATATTAATTTAAAATTTAAATATAAAAAAATTAATATTGATATAAAAATTAATATATATGTAGTAAAATTCTAATTTGCCATAGACCCTACCAATCAAATAAATAATTGCGTGACAGATAATAACATCTGTAAAAATACACGAATCCATATTCAGTCAAAGCGTCAAATTTAATCCATATTCAGTCAAAGCGTCAAATTATCCATATTAAGAAAAGAATACAGAAAAAGAAAATATAAGAGCATTGCCGCAGGGGGATGGTGGTGGGAGGCCAAGTAAATGCATGATATATATCTCAGCCCAACAATCAAACAAATAAACAGACAAACGAACAGGTGAATGGAGAAGACTGGATGATGAAGACAGCTTTAGCGCCAAGATTTTTGGTGCTAGCTTGGAGTATAAGGGGGAACGCCATGGCCAGGCACCCCTTGTCCATACGTCTGGCCTCCTCCAGCAGTTCCATGCAAACCAATAGCTGCACCTGAACCCACTACTTCATGAATTCCTTCATCTTCCTCTACTGACATTGTAACAATTTGCTCTCCAAATGGACCTGTTGCGGCCGTTTCACGAACTTCTTCGTGTTCTTCAACATAAGCGGCTTCAGGAACCATCACCGGCTTCTTCTTCTTTTTTGCCAAGCAGATGAGACCAACTAAGAGGAATGCAATTAATGAAGAGCGTACCGCCTGCGGAGACACAGGCAACGATAATAGTTGTGTGGTTGCCTCCGGGCGGTGACCCAATTTGTGACGACGGTGGGACAGAGTTAAAAGGAGAAGGCCCAAAGACTGGCGGGAACTGGCCATGTTGGGGAGTGGGTGGCAGGGAATATGCTCGTGGTGGTGCTGCTGTAGTTGGAGGTAATATTGGTTGCGGAGTTGGACCATATGTTGGAACCCGCGGAGGCGCTGGAGGTATAATGGTAGTTGGTGTTGGTGATGGTGGTGTTTTATGCGGTGGTGGTGAGTTTGGGGATGGAACTGGACTAATGGTGGGACTTGGTGGAGATACAAGTTGCGGTGCTGGAGCTGGAGCAGTGTGCGGTTTTGGTGGCGGAACAGAACCGTTCGAGGGGGTTGGGCCTGTTGGCGGAGATGCTGCAACTGGTGGGGGCGTTGGGGTTGGGCCATTATTCGGTGTTGGCGGTGGAAATGAAGGTGGTACTGGTTCAATTGGTTGTGATCTTGGTGGTGAAACCGGACTGATTGTAGGAGTTGGAATTAGATTGCATTCAGAAATTATATTATCGTTACTTGGTACCAAATATCAGTTGGGTGCATGCCTGAGTGGAGATTGTCGGTTCCTTTTGTCACTCTTCTGAATGTAATGAGGACCCTGAAATGGATAACAGGCTTTATCAGCAGCTATCTACTGGTTGAACTTACAGGTGGCAGCCAATTCTTGAGCATATAACGGGTCCTAGGTTTATGCTCGAACTATCTCTAATCATGTTGATCCTTCTATTCGTGAAGAAAATCATGGGCTGAATGCTGATTCAAGATGATTTGATTGATGTATCTGGCGTTATCCTTTGAAGTTTTGTTGATTGAAGGTACACAATCATGCACTACACAACTTTTGTTCCCATTCTCAATTCATTGGCATATTTTTGGTTTTAATCCTATCCTTGTATGCTCATTATATTGTTGTATAGAACGAGTTATCTTTTATAATAATAAAGCTCATCTAGTTATTTTGTGGTCTTCCCTTTCAAATCGTTCACACTGGTTTTCTTATCTATTGAAGAGTCTCCCTCTTCATAGCTCAATCCTGAAGCTTAACTTTGACTAATGTGACTCTTTTTTTACCTTGGAACGGCATTTTTTCAACATTTCTCTCTCTCTCTCTCTCTCTCTCTCTCTCTCTCTCTCTCTCTCTCTCTCTCTCTCTCTCTCTCTCTCTCTCTCTCTCTCTCTCTCTCTCTAAGTTGGTGCGAGTAAAAGATTTAGTGGTTGGCATGAAAAAAAGGATCTTTGAACCTTGGCCTTTGAGACCTTACTATCAGCTTTGATGGTACTTTTCAGTTATTTTCAGCTAAATGAGAAAAGCATTGGAGTGCAACATAATTATGGCTTCTAATCTTGAATTAAGAACCTGCTTTCAGCAATATGCCTTTCGGAAAATTTCAGCAATATGACCTTACTTTAGAAGTGCTGGTTTTTGGAAGTCCGAGGTGGTTTGATATATAGGGGATTTCCAGGTCGTCTCATTGATTGGAGACTGGAGTCTCTTTTTTATGCTATAGATGGACAATCCATTTTTAGAAGCTCTGGAAGTATCTCGCAGCCCTTCTGGAGAAGCATAAGTTCTTCTTTGCCAAATGTGTGAACTGAAAGGTGGCTCCAATGGCATTTAAGACAAACCATGGCTAGTTAATGTGGGGAGATTGACAATGCCTTGGTAAGCTGTTTAAGCCCCTCGACCATCCTTCTGTGATTATTTGTATTTTTAAGATGGTTGCTTTTTTTGTTTGTTCATCAAAATTCCCTTCCTTAGCACAGTTCCTTACCAATCGTTCCTTAAAGAATGACTTATCATTGACCTAGGCTCTCAACTTCAATGGCGCTCTTTAACTTATGGCTCTGCCAATATTGGGTCCACCAGTAACTATTTTTCTCATTATGCCTGTCCAATAACTAGGCAAGTTTTTGGAATGTGATTTCATCAGACCTTGCTTTCGTTTACTATTAGGGTGCATGACTATTGCAGTTATTAGCCTGATATTTTCCGAGTTATTGTAAGTTGTACTCTCTGTACACTTTATTTTCCTCGATATGCTGCTCCCACATTGTTGATTCTTTCTGCACAATACTGATATCAACTACGAATTTGTTTTCCGCTTTCCTTCTTGGCGAAAGTTCATATGTGGTTGAGGTTTTTTGACAAGTTAATTGCAATGGAGCCCTTGAAAGTCTTGATATTTCTTATATGAAGTTACTTGTTGATAACATTGCTTTAAGATCTCTCAAAACACGTTAGTGATGTGACTGTGAGACGAGTTTGGTGGGTGTCATGACCCGTTTTGAGAATGGAGTTCTTAGAAGGAAGGGTTTTGGGGTTGGTTTTAGCATTTGTGTAGGATAGGTTTGGATTCCAGTTCTCGGGAACTTGAATTCTACCCAACTAAGTTAATTATTGCATCATTCCTAATATTACTTTGAAATCGTATGTTTTCTGCAACCAGGGCTGGGCAACCGGGTTGTAACTTGACTTGCAAGGGAAATGGGCAGAGTTTCCACTCAAAATTAGCGGTGGACGTACGAGGTTTAAACTTTGTTGCTTTAGGCAAGTGGGGGCTGGCCGGGATGTTATCTAATTTCAATTACTAAGGGAAATGGACCTTAGCATTCTCAATAATAATTTGGATCGTCAGGCTAAGATTATTCCCGTCTGAATGCAATCAAATAAATTGGCAAGTTTAGGGTTGGTTTGTGGTGTCACAAGTCTGGCTTGAGTTTTACTATATATAAATTAAGTTGCGTGCTGATTTATTATTAATATTAATTTATTTATATTTAAAATTTAAATTAATAATATTTTTAATAAAATTTATTTTTTAATCAATTATATTAAATTAATACAATATTACTACGTGATTATGCTTGTAATTAAATTTTTTAATTTTTTCTATTCATTATCATCATTAATCTGCAATGTAAGAATGATGTGATGAGTCAGGGTTCGCATACGAACGGATTTTCTTTTCCTATAAATAATTTTAGTTGTAACTTGTAATGATTGTTGTGGATGGAATTAGTTTGGTCAGACGACTGTAACACGTCCGTGTTCGTAGGTCGTAGGCAATAGCATGATGGTTGTGCATGATTGTTTTGTGTTGGTTGGTTGCTTTGGATCACAGATTTTCCGATGCCAAGGATCTGCTGACAATCTTAGGCATCAGCAATCCGGCTCCACCCAAAAAAAAAAAAAAAAACTCATTATTTTGGATGATAAATAATGATACATTTATAATTTTTTAACAATTATTTTACAACCCATTTTATACTTTAAGACGTCATAAATGGTATTAAAGTTTATTCCAATCATAAATATGGGAGTTGAGCCATATCACATACGATAAATTAATCTAAAGAAGATGTCGAAAATTTAAAAATGAGAGATTGTGATATCTTATACTAACTAATAAGTGAGGAGGATAGATGATGTAAGAGATCTCACATTATTTAAAAATAAAAACTTATTCCTTTTTTATAATGGTTTCAATAGTACTGCTTATAACTATACCGAAAGTGGGATCGGAGCAGCTACTTTGAACAGAAAACAAATGGACAAAAACCAAAACAAGATTAATTAGACTCATCTATTTGAACAGGGAAGCAACATGAAAAACTAAATTATATTTCTTATGCGATATACATTGACTACTATTCTTCTATTCTGAAGAGAAAAACATAAACATACAGGACATGATATTGAACGTCTCCTTCTTAAGGTTTCTGCATGAAAGTCAAATATATATACAGCTTTCGCAAATGAAATTATGAGATTTGAATAAGCAGGCCACAACCTTGCTTATATTCAAACTTTAATATTAAATGTCCCCCAACAGGGAAAATTAAGATAGATATAAACTTCGTTTTTTGGGAGTGGAGGGTAATCATGGACCAGGAATTTGAGACATCGGGGGTTGCTTTTTTTTCTTGCTGTGTTTCATCTCTCCATAAAAGAATGAAGCAAATCCCCAAAGTGAGAGTGCCAAAGCAACCCCTTTTTCAGCTTGAAATTTCTCTTTGTAGAAAATGACTGCTAGGATCTCTGTCACAGGGAGTAGAACGGCAATTATAACACCGGAGAGTAAAGACGAGGCACAAAAGATTACTCCTAGTGCTCCCAAGAAGAATGCCTGCGAAATAATTGCAGTCCAAAACATCACAACATAGTACTTCGTTTCCCCGAGTCCGAATGTCTTTGCTTCTCTCGGTATTGCCTACAACAAATCAAATAAGATCATACTTCATCGTCTAGTGTTTCTTCCTTGCTAAATTAAATCAAATAAGTTACTAATATTCAAGATATGTAGTTTGCTCAAAGTTCTTATGTATACTAAAATGTTATAAATAAATTTATCGATTTAGAGACATGATATGACACACGTTTTGTAGTAGTAATAAAAATTCTCCTGTATTATGTAAGTTTTACATTAAAAATTCTCATGTATTATGTAAATTTAGTCGCATTAATTTATTTATCCTCTTCTTATTATTTACACGTGATCAAACAAACATTTAACATATAACATATCATGCGATATTGATGCCATATATTTTTGGATACTCAAGAATTTATTTTAATTATTTTAGGAGGTTAAGAATAATATTTTTATAATTTCGGAACCGAGGAAAAGAGGATTTTTCTTTCCTAAAAAAAAGAAGAAAATGGGGGCGACGGTCCCTAGATTATCTCGAACTTCAACATGCAGAACGCAGTGATATTTCATTATTGGCTGATGAATTATATGTAGCAATTAATTTGGGACATGTACTGCGAAGTGCGAACCCAATTTCTGACACAATTAAGGAGGGAATTAGATACAGAAAAGGACGCTTAGATATATCGTGTTTTCAATAATTTCCGACTGTAATTTCGCCAGCGAGAGGGAGGAAATTGAAAAGGCTAAGTACGTACGTACCTGGAAGTCTTTGTTGATCAGCATCCCTGCGGTGCACAAAAGAGTGGCAAAGAAAGACAGCACCATCTGAATCTCCATCACCAGCGAATACGTCATCTCCTGCCTCGTTTTCTTATACGTCAGTTCCACCAACGGCAGCAGAAACCCAGACAGCGCCGACGCTCCCAGAGTCATGAAAAACCCTACAAGATACTCCTTATTCGATTCGCCCTCCGGACGGTCATTACTCGTGTGCAAAGCCAAGACCGCCGCTCCAACGGTCAGCAAAAACACCGCGTTGATCGAGTACGAGGTGAACTTCTGCTTCACCAGAAGGAAAGCGAAGCCCGCCGTGAAAGCGAGCTGACTGGCGATGATCAGAGAGGAGGTCGAAACAGGAAGGCGTGACACTCCATAGGCATAGAGGTAGTCGGCCAAGCCGCTGAAGATTCCTATGAAGACGGCGGCAAGGAACAGAGGTGGCTTCATGAAGAAGAGCTCGGTTCCCGGCCCTTGGGTGGCACGGCGTTGGAAGTATACGAACGCGAGGGGAAGGAGGATGATCGGAAAGCCACCCGTTAAAAGCCAGCTCGAGAGCCACACTCGCTTGCCGCCATGGATGAAATAAAGACGCATTATCAGTGGGCTGCCGCAGATGCCTATGGATAATAGGATGCAGTTGAGTATGAGAAGGAGTTTCTTCATGGAGGGGTTACCTTGAGCCTTGGGTTCCATGGAATCGTAAAATTGCCCCTCCTTCGCAACCTCCATCTTTCTCGTGTATGGGTCAGTACTGGTCAGTACTGTGTGCGACTCAGTCACAGATAAATGATTGGGACGAGAATTGTGACGATCGCAGGGTTAGGATAAGTAACAAAAGCTAGCATCTGTCCATGTATATATGCATATGTCTCGATCGAGTGGAGGTCAATAGTCACATATACATGTGGCTGAAATATTAAATAAATTATAATATAAACTTTTTTTTTAATTCATGAAAATGATATTAATGTTGGTATTAAATTTTTTTAGAGGATGAAATTAATAATATAAAAATTAAGCAGTAGTACTGATCTCTTTCGTTTCTTAATTGGAACAAGAACAAGCTAGCTGATCAGATTGGAGAGACACAATAAATGCAAGAAAAAAAGGATTTGGGGACTTCACATTCATTAAGTTAATTTAATTTGTTCTAGTGATCTTATTCTCCCGCTGTAACATAGAGTAACAGAAACTTGAGTACTCTGTATATATTAATTAAACCTCATTTATAGCAAAATTTACTCAAAAACCCATATATCGACGTAAGCCACAATGGTAACTTAACCATATTTAATCTCACCGGCCCATCTTCATCCAACTAAGATACGGGATCAAAAAAGGCATCACCAACACGCACATGCATTCAAAGTGGATTTAAAATACGAATGATTGAATAATTTTAAATATAGTTATAAAGTATATAAATGTAAAATAATTATTTAGAATAAAAATATGATTTATTATTACAAAAGTAATTTTTTTATATAAATTATATATTTATTTATTTTTTAAATAAATTATGAGACGATTGCTCCGCAAATATCCTTTCTCGGATAATATTAATATATGAATGTGAAAGGTACTATGACCATGTTGTGGTGGTAAGCTAATAAAGATCACAAACATTTATAAAAAGATCGACCCATGCATTCCACTAGTGTCCTTTTCCCAAGATACTTATAATTGGATCTTATCCCCGGATAGAATCGTACTCATGCTGGCCTCGTCTCGGGATGTTATTGGTTGATTGTGCATGCCGGGAAAAAAATCTACGATTGAGAAACAAATAATTAAGTTTCCACGTCTTCATGGGACTAGATCATGATGTTCTTGATTTGATTCATGTTCAGAAACAAATAACGCACCTTACAGTAAAAATGGGCGGCGGGGGTCCTTATCACGCGCACAGAATTTAGGAGTAGCTAGCAATTATTCTTGCATCCTAATTAATTAGCAATGCATCAATCATTCATCAGTAATTCTGATCTTCATACATTCCGCGTCTGTATTCAAATATATCAACACATTTCTTTGAATATATCAATATATGTAAAATGCTATTCTTTCTAGATCTACCGGTGGCTCCTACTGAAAAGTTATCATTGAACGTTTTTTATTATTTTTTTACCCAATGATTAAGTAACTATTTTTTATAATATTATGAATTTTTTTTAAATATATATTTAAAAATATTAAATAATATATATAAAACATAAAACTACTAAACCCAAGCTCACAGCTGTGAGACTAGCACCGCCCATCAATGCAGGTATCGTGTGACGTGTATAATGGGTAATCATGAAAGTCACGTGTATATTAATTAATGGGCCCGTATTCTGAATTTTAAAATGGTGAGTGTGTGCATTGCATTGTTATATATACGGAAAAATATAATAATAAGTATAATTGTGTATTAATTTATATATTAATATAATATAATTAATTAAAAAATATATTTTATTAAAAATAATATTAATTTAAATTTTAAATATAAATAAATTAATATCAATATATATTAATACGTAATTTTATTTATATGTAACAAAATTTTATATATATATATATATATATATCTTCTTCCTTGCCAGCTTTTAGGTCGACGGTAGACACTAGACAGGTTGGTTTGGGTATTGTCGATCACTTCATCAGTTACTACTTGATCTCGTCTTCCTTCGTAGAGTCCGACGTCGGACAACGTGTGCCAGATTAAACTTTACTGTCATTTGCTTTGTTTTTCAATTTCTTGTCTAATAATATCTCGTTGGAGATTAAGGTTGCATGCAATGAGCTGGTATTGCCTTTTGATTTATATAAATATATATATAGGATAATAACTAGTTGAATGAAATTGGTTTCATGTAATTGGATCCAAATTATATGTATAAATATTTAATCTTATATATATATATATATCGAAATTAATCATTTATTTTTTTAGAATTTGACAATCCCAAACATACACTATAACAAAAAAGAGATTTTAGAACAATTTTAATTTGAGACCAAATGAAAATCGTTCCAAAAAATAGGAGTGAGTTCGGTCTAGTCTAGGGAGATTTTGTAGACCGAACCGGACCTATTCGGTCTAGTGTTTTCCCACTCTGGACCAGACCGAACTTCCTCAGGACTGGTTCGGTTTGGTCCTATTCGTTCCGATCCGGTCCGGTTGGTCCATTCGGTCCACGGTTGACCTTTTTTTTTTTATCTAATGACATTTTGTTTAATACTTATTTAATTATATTATGATATATTTAATATATTTACATATAGTATACTATTATATATATATTAGTAATACGCTAATACTATTAGTCTATTAGTAATAATACTATAACTAATAACTATATGTATTAATAACTATATTATAACTAATAACTATATGTAATAATAGTAATAGTGATAACTATATATGTAACTATATGTAATACTAATAGCTAATACTATTAGTCTATTAGTACTAATAACTATACTAGTACTAATACTATAACTAATAACTATATGTAATAATAGTAATACTTTATGTAATACTATATTAAATAATAGTAATACTCTTATTACTAATACTCTATGTAGTTATAGTGATTTAATACTAACATATTACATATTAAGCTAACTATACTAATACTATTATAAATTTACAAATATATGATATATTATAATTTATACTATAACTTTTATAATATGTTAATATATTAATATATATACTAGTACTATATATATTTTTTTAATCAGTTATACTAGTACTATATGTTATAGTTAATAGTTATACATTAAAGACTATAGTAATACATTGATACTAAATATATATAGTTATAGACTTATAATGATTTAGTTATTATGAATTTATGATTAGTATAACTATATAATTGTATTAGTATTAGACTATTAGTAATTCAATTTGGCTATATTATATTAGTAATATTAGTTATGTTGAATCAGTTAGTTGGTATAACTATATTCTACACTATTAGTATTAATATAAATATTAGTATTAGTTATAACTATATGGCCTATATTAGAATTGAGTCTTAGACTATATAATAGACTAATAGCATTAGTACAACTATATAAGTATATTGTATAGCTATATATTAGTTTTAATTATAGTGATTAGTATAACTATATAATAGTAGACTATTAGTATAACTATATATTAGTATTAGTTATACTGTTTTGGTGATTTAGTATATTATAATTTATATATTATATTTATACTATAACTCTTATAATATATTAATATATACTAGTACTATATATTATAGTTATATATTAAATAATATAATAATACATTCATACTAAATATATATAGTTATATTTCTAGTGATTTAGTTATTAACTTATTATGATTTGTATAACTATATAAATTATAATAGTATTAGACCATTAATATAGCTATATATTAGCAGTATTAGTTATGGTGAATCAGTACTTTAGTATAACTATATAAGTATTAACTATAATGATTTATATATATTAATTAAATATAAGTACAGCGATAATTAAATTATATTAATTAAAATGATAAATATACTATATAGCTATACATAATATTAATTATAGTGATTAGTATAACTATATAAATTATATAATAGTATATTAGTATTAATAGTAGACTATTAGTGTAGGTCACTATAACTATTGTTGAAGTATTAGTTACAGTAATTTAGTATAACTATATTAGTATAAGTATAACTATAGTCTATATCAGACTATTAATATTTTTTATACCGTATATAATTATATAATTAATTATATAATTATATAAATAATATATATATAATTATATAATTATATAAATAATAATTATACAACTATTATATAAATAATAGATATAAATATATATTTTTAATTTTCTATTCGGTTCGGTCCGATCCAGTCCTGGGTGAAAAACCCTCGGACCGAACCCTTTCGGTCCCAATTCGGTCCCGTCCAAACAGGACCGGTCTGGTCGATTTATCCGGTCCGGACCGTCCGATTCTCAACCCTACCAAAAAGTTAGATTTTGGAACGTTCCTAAAAAATGATGGAATGTCCAGACCGTTCGAATGGTCTAGTTAGGGATGAAATATTTTGTCCCAAATTAGTTAACCGTTCGAATACTAAAGATTCACCATTTGAATGTATAAATTGTACCGTTCGAATGTAATTTTGGCGCGTTAAGTAAATTTTTTTAAAAGGAAATTGATGCATCGTTCGAACGTTAAAGTTTAACCGTTCGAATGATACTACAGCACGATTCAAACATGATTTGAAGGGGTCAAACGGTGACTCAGGATTTTTTTTATTTTTATTTTGCAGAATTATATTTATATTAACTAGTAAATATAAAAAATTGGTTAATTAAATAATAGGAATAATATGAATTAATAATTAGTTCATAAAATATAAAATAATACTATTTCATAGTTAAATACTGAATTTACAAAATACAAAATATTGTCCATACTTAAAACAAAAACTAAATAAATAAATAAAATAGAATGTACTAATTAAGACCCAAGTCTTTGTACACTTCCTCGATTGCAGCTATAAATTCCTCTATTTGTATCAGTCGAGTACTGATGGTGACTTGAGTCACAGACATGTCATCAAACTGTGTACGAAGCACAGAAACAGCAGAATGGATCTCCATACGCACTGCATCGATCACCGCTGATGTCTATTTGCTGATTGCTGCACGCACAATCTCAGCCATCTCCTCGTGAGTAACATTGTTTACTGATACCTCGACCTGTGTGAATGTCCTGGCAGCTGATACTCCATGATCTTCCGGCTCTGCATCTCTCTGAGGATCAACCGGTTCTGGAACATGTCCACGAAGATGCAGTCTCAAGTGTCCCGTGCTGCATGAAAGGGTGGTGCTGTTTATCGGTCCCATCGGCTCCTGTTTACGCTCGGTAACATCAGGCACAACACCAGCAAACAGCAGAAATCGGGTGATCAGGATCCTGAATGACAATATATATATATCGAAATGTACCTAGACTCTGATCGAATCCTATCGAATATATACCCCACCAAGTCGATAGGAATGGCACGAGCGAGCCGTATCATAAATTTCGTCCGATCAATGCCAACATCTGTCTTGTGCTACCGAGGGTCAATGTTGTTGGCAATTATCAAATTCAAAATCTTGAAGAAAGAAGATAAATCTGCCTGTTTGATGCTCTTCATCCTGTCATACGGTGGAGCATCTGGACCAACAACCAAATCCCTTATCTCATGATCAGCAAGGGTATCAACCCCATCAGTATAAATTGATGTCTCTTCCTCAGCTATCTCCGCCTCAGCTGAAATATCAGACTCTCTAAGCACTACATTCGGATATGCATCTGGTAGCTTAGAAATACCGAGATGCTCAGCAAGCGCATTCCGTGAAAATACAACGGGTACTCCTCGGACAGAGATCATGTAGGCCCCTCCGTCATCTGGGCTAGCACTATCGAGCACTTTATAGAACTCAGCAACAATGTCAATATAGGAGACTAGCTCCCATGCTTCCTCCCGCATGTCTAGGACAGGTCTCCAACCACGATCGCTAAAGATTGCTGGAAGTGAATGACCCTCCCAGACAAGACTTTGGAAATCAAAAATCTTCACTAGTCACTCCAATGAAACAGCCCTCTTCCCGACCAGACCACTACTAGTCTCACCAGAATTACGTCGCTTACGTCCCGCTCTAGAAGACATTATAATCAATCTAAAATTTACAATTAAAAATTAGATACACAACATTAACAATAAAAATACATTAAATAACTATTCACAATACACATCAAAGACTGCTTCACATAAAATCAATGTGCTGATTATCAATTAAGGTTGTCAATATGTTTCTCCAGCTGTTTAGGGAGGCACTACCATCAGATAATACTTTACCTCATAACTTCTATGTAGGAAAAAAATTGAAACGAGGAGTTGGATTTGATTACAACGTAATACATGCATGTAAGAATGACTGCATATTATTTTGACAAAAGAATAAGCAGTTGAACGAATGTCCCATATGCCACGAATCAAGATGGACATCTAACAAATAAAATATGCCGCAAAAGGTAGTACGCCACTTTCCATTGACACCTAAATTACAACGATTATATATGTCACGTGCAATGACTCTAAACATGATATGACACTTATTAGCTAGAGTTAGGAACGATGATACTTTATGACATCCTGTTGACTCCCAGGTGTGGAAGGAATTTGATAAGGAACACCTATAGTTTGTTGAAGAACCGCGTAATGTGCGACTTGGGTTGGCAACAGATAGATTTAATCCGTTTGGAAACATGAGTACTAGTCATAGTACTTGATTAGTTGTACTTATGCCGTATAATCTACCACCGTGGAAGTGTATGAAAGATCCATATTTCATAATGAGTTTGCTCATTCCAGGTCCAAGATCACGGGGAAATGATATAGACATACACTTACAGCCATTGATTGCAGAATTGAAAGATTTGTGGGAGAATGGGTGTTGCCCAGATGACTAACACAAGAGGGGGGTGAATTGAGTTGTATTTAAAAAAATAATAATTATAAATCAAATATACAATATAAAATATAAACAAAATATGAAACAATAATAAATATAAAGAGTAAAGGTAAGAGAGAAGCAAACTCAGTATGCTAACGAAATTCGGCCCCATTGTCTACGTCCTCGCCTCAAGCTACCCCTTGAGGATCCCCAAATTCACTATTCAACCTCATTCAGATGGAGATAAAAACCTATTACACCTTTGAACAACACTGCTACAAAGGATCCGTGTAAAATACCCTCTATACTTGCAATCACTTTACACGTAGTGATTCAACTATTCTCTATGTAGAACACTTTCTACACGCACAAGGGTTATACACACTTTCTACGAGCTACATCTGAGTTGAATTGGACTAAGAAGAGTATATTTTTCGATCTTCCATATTGGTTAAAGTTAAAATTACTGCATAATCTTAATGTTATGCATATTGAAAAAAATATATGTGAATCCGTATTGGGAACATTGATGTCAATTAAAGGAAAAATGAAGGATATATTAAACTCAAGGAAAGATTTGAAGCGGTTGGGAATAAGACTGGAAATGCAATTGCAAGAGAATTGTTCGTTCGTTTACATGTCGATTGAGTGGTATACATCAAAGTTTTGAAATCCGTTCCGGTGACCATTCCGGTTGAGGCACTGGAACGGAATATTTCGGTACCGGTACGTTTCGGTGTACCGTTTCGGGATAGATATTATATAGATAAATTATATATAATAACTATATTCCAAAATAAAATCAATACAATTCTCTTAAAAGTATACATACCTGATAACTTAATAATATTTCTCCATAGTGAATACAAGTCTTAAACACACATTTATAAAACTAAATAAAATATCATAAGTTCTCAATCCAACTGTAATCATTCATTTTCATCAATAAGACAAAAAGGATCAACATTAGCAAAGCTACTCAAAATATTTTCGTCAATGTCATTGTCACCACCATCATCATCAATATCAAGACCAACATTAACACCTTCTTCCAAATTTTGTGAGGCTAATGGCTCCTCAATACTTCCCCAAT
This sequence comes from Carya illinoinensis, assembly GCF_018687715.1. NCBI lineage: Eukaryota > Viridiplantae > Streptophyta > Magnoliopsida > Fagales > Juglandaceae > Carya > Carya illinoinensis. The sequence continues at coordinate 37,400,643 of NC_056758.1, forward strand.
CCAAGTCTTCTCCATCAATAAGCTCTGATTCTTCACCTACCCATTCCTCCATCAAGTCAATATTCTCAAGATTGATTGGATCCAAAGCATCTCTTCCCCTCTTTATGTTTCTGCCAAAATAAAAGTCACACGTAAGTGAAAATATTACATATTTTTCAACAATTAAAAACATTATTTTTGAAAAAGTTTACCTCTCACGGAGCTTCAAGTTATAACGAACAAATACTAAATCATTCAAACGTTTATGCTCTAATCTATTCCTCTTCTTTGAATGAATAAATTCAAATGTACTCCAATTTCTTTCACAACCAGTTGCACTACAACATTGACTTAATATGCGGATTGCAAACGTTTGAAGAGCTGGAAACTCATTTCCAAAAGTACTCCACCATGCAACTACAACAAAAGTGCAATTATAAATTATTACTTAAAATTAAATAAAAGAATTAAAATATAGATTCACACTATTTAACAAAGGATATTGAGGTTACCTGGATTACTTTTTTCACGCTGGCGTATTGCTATAGGTTGTCCAAAATCACCGTTTGCATTCTTATACATGTCAATTTGTTGAATGATCTCATCTTGCTTATCAATATCAGGTTCCATCTTTACAACGCAAGTCGTAAACCCTCTAGAAACATCATTTCTACTTTTAAAGCAAGGGTTAAAGTAAATTCCAGGATTAAGAAGACAACCTGCTGCATGTAATGGACTATGAAGCTGCTTATCCCACCTAGCATCAATGACCCTAATGAATGGCATAAATGCAGAAACTTTGTTCTTCAATCTTGCTTTTATATTCTCTTTGGCTTTCTCCATTGCATTGTACAAGTATCCCATTGCAGGCTTCTCATCCCCATCGACAAGTCGTAGTACTCGAACCAAAGGCTCGCTGATTGTTACAATAAACTGACATTGAGCCCAAAACTCTCTATCTTCTAGAACAATCTCAGCTATCTCCTTCCCTATGTTGCTTTTAGAGTAACTTGATACAATCCACTTATCACAAGTGAACATTTGTCGAAGCTCTTTCTTAAACAACAGTAAGCATTGGATACTTAAAAAATTTGTAGCAAACCTTGTGACTGCAGGGCGACATAAATCATGACCTTTGGTGAAATCCTTTCTCATCAAAGCCAAAACCCAAGCATGGTTATAAATGAATTTCGTTATCTTCCTTGCCTTCTTTATAGTTTCATCAATAATAGGAAAATGTCTGGGATCACAAAAGTTCTCTAACATCAAATCTATACAATGAGCTGCACAAGGGGACCAAAACAAAGAGCCATACTTTTGCTGTAATTTTTTTCCTGCAGCCTTATAACTCGCATCATTGTCTGTTATGAATTGCACAATATTCTCCACCCCAACTTCTTGAACAACTTCATCAAAAATTTTAAATAATGTTTCAGCATCTTTTCTAAGGCCCGATGTATCAATAGACTTCAAAAATATTGTACCTTTTGGGCAATAAACCAAAAAGTTAATTATTGGTTGTTGCCTCTGATTTGTCCAACCATCTGCCATTAGTGAACAACCACTATCCCTCCAAGATGTTTTAATATCTAAGAGATAATTCTGAACCTCAGTCACAGAATTCTTCAACAAATTTCCTCTCAACTCATGTAAAGAAGGACCCTTGAATCCTGGCCCGATGGCAGCTATAGCATCTATAGCTGGTTGATAAAATTTAGATTGAGATGCATTGAAAGGTAAATTAGCATCATACCACCAATTTGCTATAGCCATTTTTGCTTTGTCAATCATTTCCTTTGAACACATAGCACTCTTAATAGAAGGTTGAGAGCCAGGACTTGTTCTTGGAGCAAAAAATCTGCTAAATGGCCCCGTTGACTTTCCACCTACTTTCTCCTTCCCCTTCCCCTTTGAATCATGAACGGGTCCTTGACTCCCTCCCTCATACTCATCATCACCAACATCAACATCATCATATGTTAAATCTACAGGGCTTCCACATCCAATCTCTAAACTTAGTTTTCTTTTCTTCTCTTTGTTTTTTTTCATTTCATTAACCAACTCTTTCATTTGCGATTTTATATCATCAGGGACTTTTTTACATGCTTCTACATCACCTGAAATCCCACCTAGATGATACTTCAACCTCGTGACTCCGCCACCTCTAATGATTTTGCTACAATAAAGACATTGAGTACTATTTCTTGCTCCTGGCACTACACGTGCATGGGACCATGCTGGATCCTCTGATCTAGCAGGAGCAAATGCCGTAGAGGTAGCACTATTTGATTGACAACTAGACATTTATAATTTATATACCCCTACATTATGAAAAAAAAAAGAAAAAGAAAAAGAATCAACTCATTTAGAAATGCACATATATTTGGAAAGACTTTGTGACAAAATTGTACAAATTATCAACTAATAACAGCAACTTGTACAAATAATTCTAAAATTCTAATACTTTATAGCATTGACATTTATTTTGAAGCGTACAAGTAATTTGTAGCAGCTAGGGTCGATAGGCCAGATTACGTACAGCTTTAGGATAAGCGACGTACGTAGAACTTAGAATTACTAATATTTGATGGATCGGGTCTAATGACCTATTCCTAATCTTTTTCTTCTAATTATTAATTAACAAAAAAGTTTGTGCAGACGTACGTCTATCATGCGTTTACTCGATCAGCCCCTTGGAAATGTTTGTCAACTTATGATGATATTACTTTATATTTTTGCAATACTACAACCTCAAGATGCCTTCAAGGCAATTCGGATACTGTTGGCGGCCGGGGGAGAGGTCACAGACACAGAGAGAGAGATAGAGAGTTTAACTTCAGAAGCATATATAAAACTAGATGCTATGCTGATGGAGGTATATATAATATATAAATTTAATTCTAAAATCAAACACTGGGAGTTCTCTAAAGTCTAAACTTGCACGATAAATTTTCAGCCTAAAAATTTATTATATATAATATATATGCCAATTCATACAAAAAATTAAAATCTACTTACAATTCATACAAAAAATTTAAGTTAGCATCATTTGACGAAATCGGAAGGGAAAATGAAATACAGTAATCGGTGATTCGGTATACCTGTCCTGCACAGATCGGACGGACGAAATCAGAGGCCAAAACTAGAGCTGCCGGCTGCGGGCGACGGCGACGGCGTCGTTGCTGCTAGGCCCAAGACTCACGACGGCGTCGGAGTGCTCCTAGAGTCCTGACTCTGAGGAGATCAGATCTGGAAGAGAAATGGAAGAGAAATGGAAGAGAAAATAGAAATGGAAGAGAAAGTGAGAAACTTGAAACCTGAAAGTTGAAACCCGAAGAGAACCGGAGAATCAGACCAAAGAGTCTTCAGAGTTCAGACGGCGCACGGAGAAGAGAAAGAACTCACGGAGAAGAGAAAGAAAAGTAACCGGGGAAAAGAAAAAAGAGAAACCGGGGAAAAGAAAAAAAGGTGCGGAAAAATGAAGAAAAAAAAGTAAATTACGAAAATGGTAAGAATTTAACCTTAATTACAAAACTGCCACCGTGTGTTAAATTCCGGACCGGAAAGTGTATTCCGGCCAGAATGCCGGAATTCGGCCGGAATGGACCGGAACAGGGCGAAACGGCCGGAATTTGTAGCGGAATGAAATATATAGCGTTCCGGTTTTGGCTACTGTTCCGGAACGGAACGAATTTCAAAACTTTGGTATACATTGTCAAGGAATGAAAGTGCTACTTTTTGTGAGTGGATAATGAAAATTAAATTACTGGACGGTTATGCCTCGAATTTGACAAGATATGTGCAAACAAATGACTGGAAAATAACTAAGTTAAAAAGTCATAATTGTCATATCTTTTTGCAGCGTATCTTGCCTATTGGTATCCGTGGGTACTTGACTAGAGATGTGCACGTGGCCTTGACTGAGTTTGGTTTATTTTTCAAAAACTTATGTGCTAGGACATTAAATGTAGAAGCTTTGGATTGAATGGAACGGGAAATTCTCATAATATTGTGTAAGCTAGAAAGTATTTACCCACCATCATTTTTCGATGTCATGGTTCACCTAGCCGTCTATTTGCCACGTGAGGCTCGACTTGCAGGACCAGTTCAGTATAGATGGATGTATCCCATTGAACAATTCCTTCGGAAGTTGAAACGTATAGTTGGTAACAAGGCTTTGCCCAGAAGAATCGATTGCAGAAGCATATATTGATGATGAATGACATACATTCTGTTCCAAATATTTCCACGGAGTTGACACTAGGTTTGATCGGCCGGAAAGAAACTTTGACGTTGACCGAGCAAGACAACGAAATTTGTTTTCTGTGTTTTTCCAACAAGTATGTCCATTTGGTGCAGTGCATGGTTATGACTTATGTGGAAGAGAGTTTGAGAAAACTCAGTGGTACATGCTGAATAATTGCCCTGAGATAGAGAATTACTTGAAGTAAGTTCTAATCGCTTCTTAATTTAATATTCGCTCATTTACTTTTACAAAATTCTAAGAATATAAAATACATGTGGTAATCATCAATTTCAGTGTCATATTAACATGCTTAAAGAAGTAGGAGTAAATGATATAGACTAGAAACATGAAGAGGAGTTTCCGAAATGGTTTGAACCACAGGTAATGACATTACATATGCTTTACTCATTCAATGGTTCAGAAAATATTGATTGTTTTTTTATTGATATAATAGAAGTTTTACTCAATATGTAAGTTATACAAATGCATACGAATAATCCAAACGATATATCAGATGAACTGTATGCATTAGCACGTGGTCCATCGAGATGCGCTACAAGATATTTTGTATGTATTTCTCGGAGAAGTAGGTATCACACAATGGATCGAGATTATTATAGGAAAACACAAAATAGTGGTATCCTAGTCGAGAGAAGTCATGATGGAGAAAATATTGATTTTTATAGGGTTATTGTTGATATAATTGGAATGAAATATTTGTGGGAGCTTGCAGTGTATCTGTTTAAGTGTGATTGGTGGGATTTAAGCAATCATCGAACTGGAGTCCATGATGAGGAATATTTTTTGAGTATTAATACATCAAGAAAATGGTACGAGGATGATCCTTTTATTTTAGCTTCTCAAGCATCTCAAGTATTTTACTTAGATGACTCGAAGTTAGGAAATCAATGGTGAGTAGTACAAAAATATTCTCCAAGAAATATATATGATGTTATCCCTCAGGCGGAAGGGCGAGATGAAAAAGAAGATGATGCCTCTACTCAAGAAGCATACCAAGAGAGTCAGCTCGTCTTTAATTTGTTTATGGATTTGAGTCAGTATGAGATTATTCTATTAAATAGAGAAGATATTGAGGCTGAAATTGTTGATGCGACACTTGAGCAAAATGTTGATTCATCTGAAGTATCTACAGATGATGAGACTGAATTATCAAATGATACTGATACAGATAGTGATTGACAAATTATGTTTTCACATTACGTGATGATGAGCACTATTTTACTTAATGAATATTGTATCAATTTTTTGAAATTATGCCTCCGAAGAGAAAGGAAGTTCGCATCCCATCTCCACCTGTTCCTAGCTCTCCTTCAGACTCACCATTAGAGATTGACTCTACAGAACAAGGTAAATTTTTAATAGTCATAAAAGTTATTAATTAATATTATAATAGAAAATTGATTATAATGTTATATATCATGATGAGTTCGCAGTACAATCTCATCAAGGTCCAGGCACTACTAGAGGTGTGACATTGGAAAAATATTGTAAGGTGGGTAAGATCAAGGTTAACATTCTTGACAAACATACCGGAGGTGAAGGATAACCAGAAGTTTGGCTTGCATCGCATGTGGGTGCTCTTACACGAACTTATGTACCTTTGGCAACAAGTTTATGGTAGAAAGTCCCCCAAGATATTAAAGAGCTTATCAAGAAGCGTTGTTTGGTAATGTTTAAAACATATATTTAGTTGGTAAATTTTTTTATTTTACTTAAAGTTAGAATATTATAAATAATAATATGTTTGTATAATTTTTTTTTTTTTACATGATGATTTCGAATTAAATTTTGGTCGGAGAGAAGAGCGTAAGACTGTGGAAGAGTTTATGAGTAATGCATTTCGCAAATATAAGACGAGGTGTCATGAGCATTATAATAAGTTCGAGAATATGGAAGATGCACGCCAACATCCTTTTCAAGATGTCAAGCCTTCTGATTGGAAAAAATTTTGTAACATGTTTGAGGATCCATCATATAAGGTATAATTAAATTAATTATTTTACTCGTCCTATTTTTAATTTCGCTTTCTAATATTTTCAATTCCTATGTAGGAGCGAAGTTCTATAAACAAAACAAATAGATCGAAATTGAATATTACTCATCATGCAGGCTCAAGATCTTTCCACCACTTCTCTCTAAGAAATTGATATTGCTATTTTTCTTATTTGTATATAGGTAATTGAATATATGAATCCTAATGACTTTATATCTTAACAAATATTTATTATAGTAAGATTCATATGCCAATTATGACCTGACAAAATTATATGCTGCATCACATACTAATCGTAATGGAAAGTGGAGTCATCCTGATGCCCGTGAGAATTATGTAAGTATTATAAATTGTTCTAAATAAATATATTAGAATATTTATGATGATATTAACTATTTATCTTATGTGTAGGATAAAATGGTTGTCATACGTGCTGAATTTGCGTTAGATCAAAACTCCTCAACAAATGATGTTGAGATTTTTACACAAGTTTTGGGTCAACGTTCAGGATATTTGAGGGGTTTGGGTCGCTGTGTAAAACTTTCTCCCTTTTTCTCTTCTTCCGGGTCTGCCTCTGCGGTCTCTATAGCGCAAGAGAATTTGAATCCTAGAATCGAAAAATTGGTTGCAAGACAGCATGAGTTAGAGGCTCAATTGGCGAAACAAGGAAAGATGGAGACGCACCTCAAACAACATGAAGAACAACAAGAACAGTTCAGGAGAGAAATGCAACTCCAAATGTAGCAGGTTATGCAACAGTACATGCCTCCAAGCAACTGATGGTTTTTTATGTATAGATTATGACATTATCTAATTATGTATGAACAATGTCAGTCTCGTGGTTATTTATTAGTTCGCATTTATTATAAAACTTTCGTGAGTATTAAACAGTTTCTAATGTATGTTTTTCAAATATTATGAATGTCAAATTGGTTTCTTATTATTATGGGGTTTTAATAAAATAGTTTTCGTTCGACCGACCATGTAACGTTCGAACATTATTGATTGAGCCATTCGAACTACATCAGATTGGTCAAAAAACGTTTGAACGCAATTTATTATTGTACCGTTCAAACATAACTCAACACCGTTCGATCCCTTTATCGTTTGATATATTTTTTTAACGTTTGAATGGAAATCTATTTTATACCATTCGAACGTTATCAAAATGTGTGATCGTTTGAACGTGTTTTCATAACTGTTCAACCAATTTAATTTCGTTCAAATGTCCAATAGTAACCATTCGAACATCATTCTAGAATGAAATTAAACCGTAACAAAAACTTAAAAAAAACTAACTCGTTCGAACGATATCGAACGATCAATTTCAAAATTGTCCCTAAAAATATATTTTGGGATGAAATTGTAATTTTCGTCTCAAAATACCTTTTGGAACAATGATGTTGGGACGACCTTGAGACGATTTTTTTTCATTCTAAAATATTTTCTGGAATGAAATTCCTACAATTTTTCATCTTAAAAAAATGTTTCTGTTGTAGTGATATTGTTTTGCTACAGTACTACTTGATCAGAGACTACGGGGCCTAGAGGGACCCGGTTTTGATTTTCTTAAAATGTTATAAATATTTAAATATTACCCAAATAATCTATTTCAATATACATGAATTTATGTTTTATATGCACTATTTTTTTACTATACTTTGGGTGACATTATTAATAATTAGGCACGTACGTCCTTTATGGAATTAGCTGGATTGTGCCAAAATGTGTGGTACGTATGTTTTAAGACTAATCATCATGATCAAGATGATCAGGCCGTGGCAGATAATTGTTCGATCAATTGGTTTGCGTAGGTGTCATTGCGTAACACCACGTGTATATATATATTTATATGTATGTTGGGAACCGATCAAATGGGTCATGAGGGGATATTCATTGATATATCAGGATGAGTCCAATAAGATTGGACAAGTTTTCTCAATAACCTAACTCCATCGTCACTAAACAACAATACCCACGCGTCTAGTGCCACTTTTAAGAGTTCCTTCCTAAGTACAATAATTAATAAACGTTAAAAGCTCAGATCATAAGACAATTGATCAGCTAACTTTAGCTTAATTCAGACAATCTTTGGAACTCTTTCAAACACGTGCTTCCAAAAATGTTGAAAAAATTATCAAGCGACCAACTTTTACTAAATCGAAGCCTGGTACTTTTAATTTAAGAAAAAATTTAATTGTGAATATAATTATGTATTAATCTGTATATAAATTTAATGTAATTGATCAAAAAATAAATTTTATTAAAAGTAATATTAATTTAAATTTTAAATATAAAATAATTAATATTGATACGTAAATTAATACGTTACTTTTTTTATATATAACAAAATTTTTAATTTAAATATACGAGAAACAGAAACTGCCACTTGCATGTCCTTACAATAACGTCAGCAAGACCCCCAATTAAATAAAAATCACAAACTGAAAACTCATACTCGAATTTTGCTCCTCAAATTATTATCACGTAATTGCACTTTTTTTTTTTCTTTTTAAATATTTATAAAAAAAATAATTTTATTAATATGACTTTTTTTATTATTAAAAAAAATTAAAATACATAAACAATAAGTTTAAAGGGGGCGAAACATTGATGGAACTAACCATATCATTATTCAATATAATAATTAATTAAATGCGTGAAATAATCAAATATTTATGTGTAAACCAAATAGAAACCGGCCGACACAAATGACAAACCAAAGGCAATCGACGAACCAAGTTATATCATAAAGAATAAAATAGAATATTAGATCAAGACTGAAAACTAAAAGACAAACGAATTAAACTAGCTAGGACTCTCGATCGATGACACAAATCAGATCATCAGAGTAAGATCAGACACGTACGCACAAAAATTATCAGACCATTAAGTCAAAGTCCTATTTATATAAATATATATGATCGAAATGGCAACGTGTGGGAAAACAATTAAATAGCATGCATTGAACACGTCTCTTCCAGTTCCAAACCTCTATGTTTTTTTCTTGGCCACTTGATAATGTCTCGTCACATCAGACCGATAGGAATAATGGACGAGATCAGTAGTAGTGGGATTAATTAACCTCATCGGCCTATTAGCTATATATATATATATATATATATATATATAGTAGTAAAGCAGCACGTGCGATACACGTGTGTCCAGTCGATATTTTTCTTAAGTGTAATAATTTAAAAATTTTTCAATTTAACTATAAATAGACAGAATTTTATCTATATTTTAACAATTTTCTTCCTCTTCATAATAAACATTATATATATTGTTTGCAAAATATTCATTGCAATAATACAGCACTCTAATAAACATAACTACAACTATACATGAGTACCCTGTACTTATATATTACAATAGTCAAAAGTTTCAGAAGAGAAGTCTGGAAACTCATTCTGCTGTTCCTGGGACGTTATTAACAGATAATACAGTAAGTTTGTTTTGGCGTAACCTCCCAGATTCATTCATCTGCGCGCCCAAGACTATGGATCCACTCATTATTTTCAATGTTGTTTGCAATGTTTTCAATATAAGGCAGATGTTCCTGTAACAATGAAAAAACATATAAAAAGATAATGTATCAAAATTTTTAAACGTATTTAAATGTATAGATTTTACCTCGTCTGTACGGTCTATAAGATCAACAGCTGTGCATCCCAAAATTTCCTCTGCCAAAGATCCAAAAATAACAACAGGTGTCGATGTGGTATCATCATACACATCTAAATAAACTCGACACCTGACAGCAATAAATAAATTATCATTCGTTGATATCAGCAAATAAAATGTTCTAACTACCATGTAAAAATTTTTAATTTTAAAATATGAGGAAAATGTTTACCTTGCCCGTGCAATTGCTGCATTCTTGCAACTATAACATATGAAGTTTTCACCGAGGTCATAGCCAGTTGCCTTGTTACAATTCTCGCATGATACGTAGTGGAATGACTGGTGAAAATCAACCATTCTAAATTTGCCTCTAACCAAATATGTGGACCTCTGCATTAAGACAAAATAACTATGTGCACTAATCAACATCTAAACAATACCGTATAGAAGGATTCAAAATTCACCCTTATTACATAAATTAAATCCAACAAACAATCAACATTTCAAATTGAAGCATATGCACAGTTCTGAATCCACAGCACACAATTCACAAATTGCCATCCTCCATCTCCATTTCATTCCAACCAACCTCCAATCTCCATGTCCCAAAAACTTAGAATAAAATTAAACAATTCCAAAGAGTGAAAAAATGAATTGTATTCTTTAAAATAAGAAATTTGGCTTTAAAAAAAAAAAAAGAGAAAAATATACCGCCATTGCTGGAGCAGATATCAGTTTTTCTGCGATTTCAGATACTTTTATGATTGGATCGGTAGAACTACTTGAAGCTGATCCAAAACTATTTCCAATGATTTCTTCCAGCAATTTATCATTTTGTGCTGCCCTGAAAATTTTAATTAGTAAATAAAGTTAAACATCAATAGAAACAAAGAAAGATTTACAATGAAAAAAATCACATTAAATTTATAGTGTATTTAAATAAGTTATTTACCATGTACGTAATGCAACAGAACATGAAAGAAGGGGTTCAACAATAAAGACACTCGTCGGTCTTGATGACAGCGATAGGACTATATTATAAACATGAATGAATAAATATACAAGTATAAGATGTACAATTAACAACAATGTTAATATTAACAAGAAGTACCATTATAAGAAGAAACTTTGATCCGTGTTCCTAAAATAATTGGCTTTGCCAGAATAAGGTCAGAAATTTCGCGGCATTCGTCATGAACAAAGCGATTCCACATTGTTAAACGCAGGAGTTTTAGACTATTAAAAATGATAAATGGTGTTAAATTCATCATAATAAAACAATTATAATATATTAATCTAAAAATTTTACCAATGTGAGACAATATACGTTCATACCCTGGATCAATCAAGTATATCTCTTGGATCAACGATTTTCCATGGTTCGTATTCACTTCATTTGGCGGGTTCATATGAATTGCAAGTGCCAAAATATCTAGTTTAGGAAAAAAGAAATTGTTACTTTGCAGTTAGAGGGAACTATATAAAAATATCGACATTTATATAGTAGTTACCTATTTCAGCATCTGTGTCTATGTGTACGCCAAGTTCATTCAAAGGAACAAGGTTATATTCTGGCGGTCTAAGTGCTGGCTCGTCTTCTTCGATCTCTTCAACAATGGTCTTGGAGTTTATTGTTCATTGAAACTGATATGGTCCTCTTTGATGCCTTGGATCCATTGTTCTTACCAAAGCATTTGCGATATAGTATGATTGGTAGATATACAGTGTATCATTACGTAGATCGATGTCTTTCCCAAAGATCACTGCCTGCACGCGATTTCCCTGTAAGAAGACAACGAATAAATTTAATTGTTTAATTTTGAATCATACACAAAATAATGATAAGTAATGAAGAGTAATATTTTAATACCTCAGAATCTAAAAGTACCAAATTTTGGTATTTTGTTGCTGAATTTTGCGCCGTACGTTTTGGTGACTTTTCTGTAACGATCATTTTGATTTTCCAATATCTTGTGGCTGGAGTAATGTCCCTAACAGATGTATATACGGTCCGCATGTTCACTGTAATTAAAAATTAGATGACAAACAAATGTGAATATATAACAAAAAAATTTATAGAATTATAAAATGAAAAAAAAAAAACAGTATATGAATAATAATAACATAAAAGAATTGGAACACTCACATGATATTACAAAAGACATCAAAATAATTAGAACACTTGCATGATATTATAATGAATTTGTTAATCTTAAAAAATTTCTATATACAATGTTTTTTGTATAATTTGTTTCATAAACAGCACTTGTCGTTGGTCTTATGAGCATTTTGACCGAATCAACAGTCTTAGCTCTTGAAAGTGCAACATATAACTGTCCATGAGAAAAGACAGGTTCTGGTAAGTATATTCCGACAGAATTTAACGTTTGTCCCTGTGATTTATTTACTGTCATTGCAAAACTTAACCTAACAGGAAATTGTGTCCTCTTAAATGGGAAGCCGTTATTTTCAGTTGTTTATGGTAAAAATGCAATTCTAGGTATAAAAACTCTTCTACCACTGTGGTGACCAGATGAAATTCGTGCATCAATCAGATTACGACTAAAATTGCAACAAGTTAATCGTGTTCCATTGCAAAGACCTTCCGAAGGATTAATATTTCTAACTAACATAATAGGACAATTTCTTTTAAGTAACAATTCATGTGGTGGCAATCCGTTCGGTGTCAATGTATTTAAAAAATCTTCCATAATACCTTGTTCAGATACATCAATTGTTTCATCAAAGCTATAATATCGTACAACGTCGCCAGGGAATTTGTTAATGAGAATAGTATTTATTTCATCAACTGACCGATTTTTTGGAGTTAATACAGCTCGATTTGACATTTCTATTAAATTGTTTGGATAGTTAGAAATATTTCCAAAAACAGCATCTAATAAAGAATTTAGAGAGTCAAGATCATTGGTATAGGGAATGGTCATTTCTTTGGGAATTTCGATATTTTCGTCAATAGTTATGGGTGCGTTACCATTGCCAACTTCAATTAAATAATGCGAGAAATCTGGATCTAATCTGGCTCTCATATTTTTTGTTAATTTTATTTTTTTTAAAATAGACCATAAATAAGAAGAAGCTAAGCTTGAATCAATATGTTGTTCTTTTGTGCTATTACGAATCACAGGTAATACTTGTTGAAAGTCTCCACCAAAAACAATAACTTTCCCACCAAAAGGGAGATCTGTATCATTAATATCTTGCAACATTTTACCTAATGCTTCTATTGAATGTTTTGTAGACATGGGTGCTTCATCCCATATAATTAATTTTGCAAGTCGTAATAATTTAGCAAGATTTTCCTATTTACTCACATTACATGTGCTGCTTTTATCTGCATTTAATGGAATCTTAAATCTTGAATGTGCTGTTCGTCCTCCGGGTAAGATGGAGGCAGCAACACCGGATGACGCAGTTGCAAGTGCTATCATATTTTTCGATCTAATTTCTGCTAGAAGTGCTCTGTATAGAAAAGTTTTACCGGTACCAGCAGGGCCATCAACGAAAAAAGCACCAGCTTTATTTGATACTAATGTATGCAATATCAAATCATACGCATTTTTTTGTTCAGAATTTACGACTTGTGATGCAAGTAAATCTTCAGTTGGAATTGTGACTACTCGTTCGTCGTCAATTTCTCTATTTGTAAATTTATCTTGACCGTAAAATATATCGGCAGGAACAAAACGATACATATTTATATCTTTTCCCATAGATTCTAGTGTGGAAGCAATATCTTGTAGAACCATCTTCCTAACAACTGTTGATGACACGTTTCTTATAAGAAAATCTGTAGACATTTCTTTTTCAAATCGCTCCCAAAGTTCTTTTGGGTTCGTAGGATTGCAATACACTAAAATTGTTGAGAAAAGGTGTCTTAAACTACTTGGTATCTGATATAGACAAGCTTCTTCTAAACAATCTTCTAAGCTACTATCTTTGTTTAGCAAACCATAAGAAGTAGCTGCTTCACGATACGTTGGTAGTACAACACCATTAACTGTTCTTAATTTCTCAAATGACGTTGCTCCTCTGATATGATTCAATAACATCCGTAGATAATATCTTTCACCTTCAAATGGATTGGCTGTAACAATTCGGCCTATAACAGTTTTTTTTCCTCGGAGTCCAAATTCTACATGGTGAATCCCAAACAAATTTTTCAGGAAATTCTCTATACAACAATTTTCGTGCATTCTCGTCAATTTGGTTTCTATAAAAGAATTCTGTCAACATCGATTTTTTGGATGTATACGAGTTTAACACATTGTTTAGATCTTCGTGTGCACGAAAAGACACCAAATGTTGATCTTCTAGGTGTAGGTGCAAACTATAAACTGATGGATACATTTCGTTAAGCGTGAAACCGTATATTCTCCACATTACTTCAGGTGGAGTAATCCATCTTCCCGATTGAAATTGTTCGATTTCGTCAATTTGTTGGTTATTTTCTTTGCTAATGATATTGAAAGCAACACGATCATGTCCTTTATAAATATACTTGTATAGATATTTAACAGCTTTAACTGTACAACAAATCTCAACGTTAATATGACAATTATATTTGGAAACAAGATACGGATTGTATGGAACAACCCACCGATTGTCTAAATCTTTTCCTCTAATTCTAGCAATGACTCCATTGTTAGAACGTTTGTATGAAGGGAAACAATCAGTTTCAACAGTTGTATTAGCTGTAAATTCTTTGGGGTATCGATTCTTACAGATGCCGTCTTTGTCCATACATATATTGGCTGGATTTAATATTCCGCAAGGACCATGCATCATGTGTCTAAGGACAACTTTATATAAATGTAAATTTCTCGTTTTGTTAGGTATTTCTGCTGAAACAATTTCGTCAAAAGTTTCAGGTGCATAAATTCTCCAGTCTTTCTGAAGTATAATTAAGAAATGAACATGTGGTAGACCTCTTTTTTGATATTTGATGGTATAAACATATGCTGCAACCTTACCAAAAATTTCTCGCTTAAACAGATCAATCTTCAATTCTTCTAGTTTTGCTCTAAAGATTCTTGCAATTAAATCAAGGCGGTTCTGAACTTCTTCATGTGGATTTAGTTGTTCTAAGATTTCTTCCCAATTTGGATTATATGTCATGGTTAGAAATATATCAGGTTTGCCAAAACGTTGAACTAATGCCATTGCTTCCATATATCTCTTCCGCATATCTGTTGGACCTCCAATAAAAGATGAAGGTAGAATAATCCGTTTTCCAATATTGGATGTGCAAGTTTCTCCAACTGAAAGACTATCTACAATACCTTGATACACATCTGATCTAATCTCATGTTGTTTCGAGCGAAAATAATCTAGTCTTGACGTTTCAATTTTAATGTACATATCGACAACAAATTGTTGCAGCAAACGACCAGATAGTAACAAAATCGACATGTACATATCTCTTATTTGTAATTTGAAACAATAATATTCACGACATGAAACCGTTGGTACTTTCTTCTTATTCTTCAAAACTGAAAATATGATAAAATATAGTTTAGAAAATTTAGATGAAACTAAAATACATAATTAAATTTACACAAATTTTTTATTACCTTGGCCTTCTTTTCGAAGAAATTCTTCCGCGCTATTTGAATGTTCAATAAAGTGTGATTCTAATGCCTGGGCATTTAATGATATCGTTCCTCTTTCTACTTTTTTGATTCCTTGGTGCCAACCCGAGTCACCGAAAGGAAACAATAATGGGTATTGTAATGGATCATAACATCCAAAATAATACTGAACAATATGACTGCCTCCTGCTTTGTTAAAAACAATAATGTCTCGACCTTTTTGTTCTGTACAGTTGTCAGTTTCTGTCCATATAGTTGCTACATGCGATACCGACGGAGCATTGTAAACACGTTGGTCTAAATCAATATCTGATCTTATACGAATTGTATGATTTTCAAGACTTGAAATGTTGCTGAGGGTTCTAAAGAAGCGACAATATGGATTAACCTCAAGTATATCCATTAATCGAGCAATGATAGAAGGATCTAATCTTTCTGCGTCATGAATACGATTTTCTAACTCGTGCTCCGTATCGAAGAAATATAGTTGTAAATATGAAGGATGCTCATCTTCAGGAACTAAATCCTCAATATAATGATACATCTGTCCCTGAACTTTAAACGTGTAGATTCCTCTGTTTCGTCTGCATAATTCTTTATCAAATATAACTCCAAATGATGTGAAAGCGAATTTATTATTGTACGTGCGTGCATATGTACAAAACTTTTTAGACTCGACTGAATTAGAAGTGAATAATTGATAAAGCTCATCTGAAAATTGATTACGGCTCAACGCTATTGTCCCATCAGCGCAACAAAAGCCGTTTGGTTCATGGTAAAATTTTCTTGCTCCACAATATTGGCACGAAAGCACAAAGGGTAAGTGGTTTGCCTCCAAAATGTCAGTTTGTAATATTCGTCTGAAAGAAATACCAACTGATGAAGTTTTTTGAACACTGCCAGAGTTGCAAGTTTCTATTCTAGATAGAGTAGATGCGGTCCTATGTATAATGTTACCAGAAGTGTTAATATTTGACGAAGATCCGATTTCTCTTGTACAAATAATTTCATCATCGTTTGAATTATAAGATACATTACGTTGAAATCTTGTTTCTGTTTGTTTTTTCTTACTTCTGCATTGTTTTAGTTCAGCATACCTCTGCCGCTTTTTTTGACGTAGTTCTTCTTTCTTCTCCTCTGATTGAGCAGCGTACCAATTTTTTTTTCCAACACCATTTCCAGATTCTTCAAAATTTATTTTTAAAGAATTTTAGATACAAATTAGTGAAGATACAATTTATGAAATTTTAATGTTCTATGTAATAAGATCGGCTTACCAGTTAGCATTCTTAGAACGAATCACAAATTTTGTAGGAATTTGACAGACTAAGAAGACATAAATAACAACTTGTCAAACACGCAGACATACAAAACAGAGAAACGAATATCCAAGGAAAGAAAAAAAAAAAAAACAAGCTTGCAATTATGTATCTCTAAAGCATAAAGAAATATTATATATAAATAATAGCATATGATTAACATTCATATCAAACCAAATATTAAATAACAATCTTATTGATTTGTAAAATAACATAGACAAATGAATTCATAAAATAATACAAAATAAATAGAGGAACATTTATTTATATGGATAATAACAAAACATATCTGGAGATAGAGGACAAATGAAAGATCAGTGGAAAATGAGGAGATCACGACCCAGCAAATCGAGGAGCACAAAGACAACGACACATGCAACAACTTTGCTGTAAATGAATATATTATAAAACATCACACAACCACTCTGATAATATATTATTATTTATTAAATAAGACTATATTAACATATCAAAAATTAATCTGTTAATAACGCACCTCTGTTTTGTAGGCATGATCATCACGTTTATTAATTTGTTAACTTTAGGAACTTTTTTTTGTATAAGTTTTTTAGTGCTTTTTTATTTTTAAGTCAAAAAGTTAATTAGGATGGTCCAATAATCAAAAGCAACCGGATGATCATCATGTTTCTTGTTTATAATTAATTAATAATATATAAATGAGATAGAGGTAGTACTCATGTTCGACGTGGTGAGATATTATATATATATATAGAGAATTAATTTGTGAGCTCGTGACAACACATGCCATACAACTAATTGTATATTCAAACTGTAAACTTCAAACAAATTAAAATCATAAGATCAAGATAGTATTGACAATATATTCTTTTTAAATATATATATATATATAAATCTCGTGCATCGACGTTTGAACGTCCTGGAAATCATATTGTAAATGTTTTGCCAAATTTACTTTATAAAAAAATTATGAAGAATCATAATATTTGTAAAAGATTGTAAAATTAGCTAATGAAAAAGATGATGATCAATTACAAGAAAAATAAGCATTTGTGATTAATTATTTACAATAAAAATATGCTAATTTTAACATGAACATAAGAAATAACTGACTACAAATAAGCATTATTTTTGTAGTGTAAGTGCATGTTTGGAATTATGATGGAAAATATAGTTTATAACTTTAGGACTTATAGCTTATGACTTAAGTAACAAATAATTGGTCGCAAATAAACAGTTTTCTTATAGTGAAATGACGATAATTCGAGTTTTTAAAGATTATCACCATATCGCAAATAAGCAGTCGAAAATTATATAAATATTTTCACCTATTGACAGTTTTTTTAAAATTTAAATTATATTCTAAATTATCTGAAAAAGTGCATTTGAAGAAAGATACTAAAATGATATGTTTCCTCAAACTTACTTTTTAGTTTATTTGAGATTAAAAAGTATCATAATATGTAGCACCCAAACAATCAATTTTTTTTTTTTTCGTTAAATGACTTTTAAGGCTCTTTAAGTACTTTTTAAAACTCCAAACACAATCCTAAATAGGCCCTAAATGTCAATCATGCTAGCTGGCCTGATCAATCTAATGATAACATAGAATTTCTACAAGAAAAAATAATAGAGATCATAAATTACTGCCACAAATTAACGCAATGCATGACGTAATGACCTATTTGACGTTGAAAACAAAAACAAAAACAAAAACACACACAAATGCATGATATCTCCATGGTTGGCTCTTGACTTGTAGTAAGAGGAGCATCCTATGTAAATGCAACACATGAGCAATGGCAAGGTAGGCCACGTACAATATCATTCAACCTTAGCACGTACCCTTGGTGCTCATGAGAACTCGTTGGATTCAGAGGACGTGAGCTCTAACTATATACAAGATTTATACATGATTCTAAAACTGTATATAACATTACTCCGAGATTTAATAGACAAAGAGTAGGACCATGCTCTTTTGTTTAGTTGTAGTAAATTATAATAATAGAAGACGATGATGGATGTAGACTTTCAAGGCATCCGAGGAACTTTATAAATATCAAAATAGATTAAACAAAGAGATTGATGGTTGTTGTTCGAAACCCATCACATGCTTTCCCACATGGATATTGTCATCGCTCACATGAAACAGACATATATAGATGGTCCCATGCAGCATGGTCATAAAATATTCTTCCAACTAATATCACTCCTTTTATTATATATAGATCAGATCGATCACCTTTCATGATCATTTTGGTATTAAAAACTCGATCTCACCTCTTATAAATAATTTCTTCTATATATATTTATTTATTTTCTGACGTCATAAACAATATTTACTTGTTCATGATCATGTACTTAATTTCAAGTGATATATATATATATATATTCAAGTAATTGCTAACAAGTTTTACCTATTGGGGATAATTATTATTATTATTTGTCAATAAATAAATAATTAAGCTAGGGTGACCAGTACTCATTAATTTTGTTGACTTTAGTAACTGTGAATAAGAATTTCTAATGACCAAGTATATAACTTATATATGATGACTTTAATTAGGTTAGTGGTTACCATAGAAAGACTAACTTTTGTTGACTTTTATCTCTATCATTCATATTATATATAGTTGCTTGTAATTTATGTTTATTATTAACCAGCTTCTTGTATATGGAGAGGGGGATCGAGATGATCGCTCAGCTACGAAGATTATAGTAAGGAATATCAGATCAATAAATGAAGATAAGAAAATAACACATGGAATGAAAAAATACCATGAAAATGGAACTTATAAAAAGCATAGATCGATATCACATATCAAAATTCTTGAATAAAATATTTTTCAAAATTAATTTGCCATTCAAAGCAAGGATCCACAAAAAAATTATAAGTAGAGACCAGCAAAAAGAGATATATAATATATATATATATAAAAGAACTTACAGGTCTTGAAATGAACAATAGAGAGTCTTCTATATATTTAGATCTCTTGATGAGAACAATTCCTGTTTAGACACAAAAGGCATTGTAAGTTTTAATTGTATTATATATATATATATACACAGACAGATTATGTGTAGGCAGATTTTCCTTACCATGAAGAAAGAAATAAAACTAAGAAAATACGTACCTTCTGAAACAAAAACCGAATCAGCAATACGAGATGAAGTGAACACAAATGAGCCATAAAGACCGTTTTAAGGTGCCTATTGTCCTCAATCATCCAGACGTCCTATCACGCTGCAAAACTACTGCTGCATGATGTCTGCTCAATTACTTGACACCATTGTTTTCATTACAGAAGACAAAATTTAGTGAAAGATGGTTCGTCTATTATTAGCGCGCATGCATTTTTTCTTGTGTTTGGTATTTTTTTTAAAGTGCGATATGATTCTTGAAAGCAAATAAAATCATATAAAATGTGGAAAATTTCCAAGTGTTGGAAATTTGAAATTGTCCATATCCTAAAAGACTACCACTTACCATCTCAGAAAAGAATCAAGTAGTCTTTTATATATTTTTTTAATGTTTTTTTTATTAATGTGCATACATCATTTTAAATGACTATATATATTTAAGTGATTAATTTACAAATGAGTCACGTCAATAAATAAGACCAAGAATACTTTTATTTAAAAAGATGAAATGACATGCTCAAGTTGCTTGAAGATGGAAGAAGCACGTCTTTTTACCGAGCTTAAAGTCTCTTGTTTTTGTTTGGTTATTGAGTAGTCAGCAGTCTAACCATGTGAGTAGAAGAAAATGACAACACTCATCTCTCTCTCTTGAAGTCTTCCTTTTATCTTTATGTTGATCGTTCGATTTTCTTCTTGATAAGATTGCTAAATTTCTTAATCAATACATTAATAAGAAAGAAAAAAGCGCGTAAGGAACATATAATAAGACTGTTATGAGTTAACTGTCAACCTCCTCTTACCCTTTTTTTTTTTAAAAGCGCCCCCTTTGAATGTCAAAATCAGCCTAATTACAGCATCGATGGGTTTCTTTGAATGGGGATTGATATACATATCGCAAACACTTGCATCGATCGACATGACATGATCATGAATTTGATGGCATAACTTAAAAATAAATTGTTGTTAATAATACATATATGCAGATATAATAATTGTAATTATATATGTAACCTGATCATGATGGCCGTTATTGATCATCCCATTAATTAAGTTAGTTAGCTAGCTAGCTAGCGCAGGCCCTAAATGCAAATTGCAAGTGTATTTATGGATGACAAGGATTTGCGAGTATATATCGTCATGCTAGTAGCTTACAAACTCACCAGTTCATGCACAACCAGGATTAAGCAAAAACCCACTTCACCCATTACTACAAGAAAAATAGCTTTTTGTGACCAATTTATAGTCGCGATTAGCATGAGATTTGAGACTTTATCAAAAGTTTTTTATATTTTATTTTTCAGTAGTGCAGTCAAATTCTGCTTGGAATTTCCTGCTCAACTTCACATTCCATGACACATGTTTGAAGACTATGAAGTACTTGCACATTGCTTTAACTTAAACAGTGATCTGTACCTTTTATGTTTGAGAAGAAATTATGCCGCTCAGTGTTTATTGCTGAGCATGCCGCCCTTAGTTTTTTTCTTTTTTTTTTATATAATTTTTTAATATATTTAAACATTTTTAAAAAATAAAAAAATCTACCAATATATTTAAAATTATTTTCTTAATTATTAAATAAAAAAATTGTGACTAATGACCACTTTGAAAAGGCAAATAGAGAAGATATACAAACATTTTCTAATAATAACTTTAGTATAAAATAATAAGATAATGATAGATTTACTCATTGTACAAATTGTGATTTTCATCCAGAGGTTTCTCGGTCCTCCAAGTGTCATGCGGGAAGAAGCGTCGAAGTCCCCAAGTCCTCTTTCTTGCTCCTCCTTATTTTCCTTTTTTCTCAATTTTACACTTTTATCCTTCTTGTCACTTACCGCGTGATTGTTAAGGTTCTTTTTCTTTTTCTTTTTTTTTTCACAAAAGAACTTTATGAAAAATGAATTAAATTTTACATTTCACATTTATATAATCCAAGGCCAATACTATAAAGCAGGCATTTGCTTTTGAAAAAACTTTAGAAACACAAAACCTGACACAAGCTAATGTACTTAAACAAGTGCAAAACTAATCACCCAGTATAATAAATAAAATTCTTGATTTTTAATATATTTGTTGAGTCTTTTTAAGGTTGAGATCAATTTGAGGAAAATATGCACAATCATCTCAAACTATAACAGTATATGTTGTAATCATCTCCTAAACTATCAAAAACTTGTAATGGACTCTCTTCTCCCTTTAAAATAGTCCAAATTAGCCCTAACAATTTAAAAAAATATATAATAGTATAAAATAATAAAAAAAAGTAAGGAACCCACAAGAAGGAAGATATGTTTGCTTTGATTACGGAGGACAAGGCGGGACCAACATTGAATAAGGACTTGTCATCTACTTTCGAATGACAATTCGAATCCACACGTCTAATATCAGTTATCCAGTGCACTATCACTATTGATAAAAAAATTTTTAATATACGTAATCCCTGACATCACTTCGGTGGAAAAAATCATTTAGCTTGATTCTTTTTCATCCATGTAATTTGGCACCCTTGAGCTTCCTTTTATTGTTGCATGTGAGACTAAAATGAAGTTTATTGTTTCATCTGCTAAAATGAAGTTTTTGCTATTCTGGGAGCACTAAAACATATCAATAATTTGTAGAAGCAGATAATAGCACAAATTGATTAGGAAATGTGTTGATTACATATAACATAGCAAATTACTTCATTTTAGTACACTGCAGGTAGAATTCCATGCATATTATGCAGTAGTCATCAGTTCATCTTCAATTATGTTATTACTACAATAAATGGCAAAAGTTCAAAATGTCTTAAAATAAAGAACAAAAGAAATAAGTACATCTCATTCAGTATACTTAAGCAACTGAGGTTATTCATGTGAATCAACCTGTTTAGAAGGAGACCAGCAACACTGTCATGATTGTTGATATCTTGATCCACTGGAATTTTTCCAAATAACAAGCAAAGATTTTACAAGTGAATTGTAACTAAAAAATTTGTAAAATGACAAGCTTCAATTGGGATTTAGAGAACATTCATGGAGGAGATGAATGAAATTATTAGATCTAAAATATCATCTCTTAAATACAATTAGTATTTTAGATTCATATTACGGTTTTGTAAGAAATTGTGCATTATTAAAGGAGAAATAAAATGGAACACATAAAAGATCAAACAGAAGATAGAAACACAAATATGAATATTTGTGAAGTATTATTTTATTATCACAAAGCAAAATTACAAAAATTTGAGGCTCTTTGCCTCAATTTTTAAACGCTCTTGCTCTTTAAAAATCTGCATGTCTTTCCTATCTAAAAGAGTAGCCACTCGAAAAGAAGAGTTAAGCAAAGATTTTAAATCTTTGTTCTCTCGCTTTAGTGCTTCCATCTTCATGTTGGACTCCATAAGAAGCCGCTGAAGGATAAAAATATTCTCGTGAAGTTTGTCAACCCCACCAGTCCTAGATTGTAGTCGCTGAGAATATGTGACAAGGGTTGATGAGTATCGGGTACCGAGACTCACAAGGTCGTAGATAATTTCATTATCTGACTTATTAGTCAGATCATCATTGGATTGCATTATAGTACCTACGGAAGATGCAGAAACAATTGGTGAACGAGATGCATAATACCTCATATATTGGTAATGAGAAGATTGTCGATCCATTGCAAAGTGAGAAAGCAGAAAGAGATTACAGAGTAAGAATGCAGACTAAATTTAGAAAAGTGAAAAAGATGAGATGCGAAAGAAAATGAGCTGAATAATTCTTTTATAGAGAAAATTATGACAGAATATCACTCTATTGCTTCATAACATCTTTCATGAAGCATCTCTCTACAAGAGACAAGAGATGTAGCATCATAGTTGCGGCGCCTGACAGATACAGAAGAGCGATGTAGTATCATAGCTGCAGCGCCTGACAGCTACAGAAGACCTGTAAGAATCTTACGGATCAGAATTGTCTGGTCTAAAATAGAGGGTCACCGTTTTTGTTGAGAGAGAGAGAGAGAGAGAGAGAGAGAGAGAGAGAGAGAGAGAGAGAGAGAGAGAGAGAGGTTAACAGCTTAATTTTGATGAATTCTTTACTGAGTATGTTATTTAGAAGAACACTTCAAGTATATCATTTATGTTTATCTAAAGCAATTGAGAGTTTACCACTGAAACCGAAGATGTTAGACATGGGTACAGCTGAAAAAATCATGGGAGGTCGAATCCGCACCGTTTTCCATCAGAAAACCCTCCAAACAGAGCAAAAAAGAGAAAACCAAAGAAGACAACGGCCAAAATCTCTTCGTACAGAGCTTTATCAACAAAAACGGAAACCCACATGCAAATTCTATGAGATAAGGCAAAACAAAGTAGAGAAAATAAGTGAGAGGAAAGAGAAGGTGAGGAGCGAAATGATAGGAGTCGGGGTGGGTCAATGGAGAACAGTTTTATTTCGTGAGAGGAATGTGGGAGGTTTGTGTACGTGACAATACACACAAGAGAAACCCACATGCAATGTATCTGTGCTGAGAAATGGATTCTCTCCCACCAAATGAAAACCAGGCGTCCTTAAAGCGGTTTTCGGTTTTACTTTTTGGTGAATTACGACTTGTTTGGATGCTCGACTAAGTATGTCTTCGACCCGTTAGATCCCTAGATTGACTACTCTACTCGCAACACCATCAACATGATATAACATCATATTTAATACATTACACTACCCGTTCATTATTAATCAATTATCGAATTACAGTATTGGTATTTAGTCTTAACAAAAAAATATAAAAACATTAATTATGATTGATTAAAGATTGCAAAAAATAAAAAATAAAAAATGTGCTTAAACTTCTAAGTTAAAGAAAGAAAATGAGAGAAAATTAAAAATAATTGAACGGTTTTCATTAATTTTTTGCAATCTTCAATTCAACACGTCAATCAATTTTGGATTCTTTCCCGACAGTCTCACCTATTTTCTAATCAAATCTAACTGCTATCTCACTAAAAGTCTCTACACTCTTTAACTGCTAAATGAGAGTTTTAATCTATCTTTATGAAAATTATAAGACAGCAAGCACCACTTGGATGATCAACCTGATCCTAACTTCGAGCCCCTCACGTCTATGATTCCTGCGGTAGCTTTCGCTTAACAACAAAATTAAGTGGTACCCATATCTTAAATTTTCGTAAAGGGCTCGACCAAGAACAATAATTTTGCTTTATTTAGAGAAAATAAATATTTTTAAAAGCCTCTCTCTCGCTCTAAAAAATATTTACTAAATCTGTTCTCTAACAATAATAATGTTCTCTCCGGCTTTTAAGGAATAAGATATCTTAATTAAATTATCTAAAATAAAAAATAAAAAATCTGTCATCTTTTTACGAATTACGATTTCATTCATTACAATATTAATTCATGAATGGAGTCATTCTTATGTCATGCTTTCATAAAAAAAAAAAAATTGAAGGAGGCAAGGGAGCGGCGAGGGTGAGGATGATTAAGAGTGATGTAGTAATAGTAGTGGATACTACATGCTGTTTTGTATTGTGGCCTGCTGCACATCCACGAAATTGTCAGGATGCATGCAATTTGGTAAGTAATTGTCCTGTTTTGCAATAAAATAATACAAGTTGATCAAAAGAATCTCCAAAGTGTTGTACCAAGATGTCACTTCATGAACATTGCCTAAACCATCACCTAATCGTATAATAATTATATGCTGGTGTCTGCTCAAAATTCAAAAGCAAGCATCTTGATATTAATTAATTAATTAATTAGTTGTTTATAAAGAATGAATTAACTACGTGATTACTTTTCCATATAATATTAAATATATATATATATATAGCTTTATGATATAACTTTTATCGACCTGCTCCACTTTATCCATGTCGGATTGTAGAAAGATATATATGTATAGTTTTTCAATCAAAAATTTAAAGAATCAAGTAGTCTTGCTCATATTGGACATTTGAAAGTGATTGTATTTAAAATCTTATCCCTTGCCTTCCTCGAAAGACTTTTCCGAGAAACGAAAAAGCTAAAAGGCATGGGTGAAATGGGTGTGAATGTCGGCGCTAAAGAAGAAGAAAAAAGATCATAAATGTAAAGAAGACTAAAACATCTGTCGATAAAACAGAAATAAAAACAAACTCCCCGTAATTTTGGAATAAAGTTAAAGGATAAAATTGGAAATAAAAATATTAGATGAAAATACTGTAGCTCAAGCTATTGGCACTTATTAATATTAAGATATAATATAGGCATCCATCGATCAGTACTGCTCATGATGATCGATGCATGATATATATATTATATGTTGATTAGTATGAAATCAACGACGTCGTAAGTAGTGCATTTATTGTGCAAAAGCAACGATGCCCTCCTCCACATGTATTCTGATCACCAAATCTATTCATCAAGAGCACGTAACTGATCTGTATCAATGTACGTAGCATTGCTTTCATAATTCGTATTCGCATTAATTTTAGGGGGCCGTTAATTTCTCTCTCTCTCTAGCTGCACGTTATATAAGAGGAATTCAACGTTACATGCATATATATACATCTCATTAATATATAGAGAACAAAACGAATATGGTAACGACTTTACTTCCTGTCTTTCCTATTTCTGCATTGATTACTGATCATGGACCACGTATGGAAATTCGGACCACCAGTATTAACATATAATATATACTAGATCACCATCACGTGGTACTTGTGTTCTCCAATTAATAAAACCATTTTTAGAAACACACACATGGCCGGTCTTGTAAATTTGACTAATTAATTAAGATTGAATTTTAAGCTCTATATATATACTTTGGTTCATCAGACTATATATACATGTGTAATGTGTGAAACGATGTATTCGCATTTTATACCTAAAAATATTCCAAAAAAATAGTTACCCGTTACCCACCAATCACTTTTCAGAAAAATAAAATAAAAAATAGAAAAAATTTATCTTGAGAAATTTTTTAAATTTAAAGAAGAGACGATGAGGGGGAGAGAGTTTTTTTGTTTTTGTTTTTATTTTTCGATGCTTTTTCTTGTTCCTTTAATTGGGCTGGAACTCGGAAGTCTTGTGCGCGCTAATTTTACAGGGCGAGCTTGATAGCCCACGACCAAGCCCATGATGATATCTTTAGGATGGTAAATACTTGGGCCTCTACTGGACAGTTACTGTTTCTCAGCCCACTCAAATGACTAAGCTCGTCCCGATGCTAGTTACTTCGGCCCGCCCACTATTTTTACATTTACACTCATTCGGAACTAAATTGAGATTGAATTGTATTTAAAATCCATTCAATCCTTTGGTACGAAAATAATCACAATATCACGTGATTACATATTTTAATTTATTAACTATATGGGTGTAATTGACATAATATTCATATTATGCTTCTGAATATATAAATTATATCTTTTTATAGAAAACTTTTGAAATTAAGTCTTAAATAAATTAATCAGATATATTTTTAAGACTTTGCGTTTGACCATTTTTACAATAAAATTGACTGTAAAGTACTCTAAATACTGCTTGAATTTTCTTTGTTTTATATTTCACATAAATTTTACATAAGTGTTAGAAAACAGATCGATCAAAATTCAAATTAGGGGGCTAGCTAGACCATATATGAAAATTTATTATATTCTCAAACTGGTTTATAGAGTACACTATACCATTCACATATTTTAAATTATAATGTTTGATTTGTAAGATTTAAAATTTGAAAATTTATTTTTTAATTAAATTATATCATATAAATATTTTATTAAATATCTTCTACAGATTAATTTGAGAATATAACTTCTCAAATGTGAAAATATCTTAGAAGGAGAGCAACCATCCATTATTAATAAAAGTAAAATTTTATATACTATACTATCATCTCATTTCTATTTTATTAAATAAAATGTGATATATTTATCACTATTTAGTGATATATTATTATATATTTTTTTATTATTAAATGATAATAAATATATTACATTATATATAATAAAATATAAATAAGATAGTGACGTAGTATATTACTCTAAACATTCGAAAGACGCAATAATAGTTAGTAGTACCACTTTAGTATTGTATTTTTAATGCAATAATTGTCATAAATGTGTGAGACCATAAATATAATATTAATTCTTGTAAGATTTGTACATTTTCGTTGAGAAATTAAGGTATTTATGGTAGGGACCCACAGCCAAATAAAAACAAAGTACGGCATGACCCGCAAACCGAGATCATACAGTGCTGTATTTGTCTCGCATGTGCTTTTTCTTTTCTTTTCTACTAATAATTTGCCATTGACCCTACCAATCAAATAAATAATTGCGTGACAGATAATAACATCTATAAAAATACACGAATCCACATTCAGTAATAATTAATAGTAAGGAATTTTGATCAATGTTTTTTTTATATATATATTTATAATTTTTTCTGAAAATATTTATATATATATATTAAGAGACCTATTTATGGTTAACTCAGATTACAGGAGGTTATTTCAAAATAACGCGCAGTCTTAAAATCCAGAAATAACCACAAGTAAGGAGAGTATCAATGAAATTTTGTAATAAGACCGCAAAGGAGCGAAAGTAATTGCGTAAACGTTTTTGTTAATTCTATTGACCGATGGCCAAGCTAGCTAGCTAGGCATACCGGCCAGCAGAAACTTTTGTGTCACTTTTGTTAGTAGGGGGGGCTCTGGCTGCTCTTGAATTTTTTTGACTTTTCAGGAGCGGGTAGGGATAGAATGTTATCTCATTTTATTCTTTCATTTTAATTGTTTATATATTTAATTTTTTTTAAAAAATATTCTTTAATTTTTTTTAAAAAATATTCCTAGTTATTAATTAAAAAATAAATATTAATATATTGTTATTATTTTTTACTTTTTAAAAATATTTAAACATATTTAAGAAATATTTAAAATAAGAAAGTACAATTTAAACTTTGGCTTCGCCCCTTGACCGCGATAATTGTGATAGATTACAACAACACCAAAGAAGTCATGCCATGCGGCCTTTGTGTACTCGCCGGGACTGGACTTCTCATGCAAATAAATTTTAAAATATAGGAAGAAATAAATGAGGGAAGACAAATTTTATAGTATTAAATTAATATTGTTTGTGGAATTCTAATATTAATATAAGAAAAATTTTATTTATTATTTTCACACTATATAGTATATATAATTTTTAGTATTTTTAATTTTTTTATTAAATATATAATATATAAATGATGGGTATAAGAATTTAATTAATATAAAAAGAATAAAATTAAAAAAAATGAAAAATAAAATAAATATAATATGCGGGATTTGCGGAGATGACGGTGAGTAAATTTTATGTTTTATGAGAAAGTATCTAACTAGATCGATAAGAACAGGAAATTAAGTTATATCTCTCCGCGCATATAATCGTCTCTGAGCTTTTGCGAGGTGAATATCATAACGCGCACTGTCATTAATTTCAACATCTCCATTCGTTATTTCAATCCAGTACTACACATGAATTAATAAGAAAAGAATACAGAAAAATAAAATATAAGAGCATTGCCGCGGGGGGATGGTGGTGGGAGGCCAAGTAAATGCATGATATATATCTCAGCCCAACAAACAAACAAATAAACAGACAAACGAACAGGTAAATGGAGAAGACTAGATGATGAAGACAGCTTTAGCGCCAATATAATTTTTGGTGCTAGCTTGGAGTATAAGGGGGAACGCCATGGCCAGGCACCCCTTGTCCATACGTCGGGCCTCCTCCAGCAGTTCCATGCAAACCAATAGCAGCACCCGAACCCACTACTTCATGAATTCCTTCATCTTCCTCTACTGACATTGTAACAATTTGCTCTCCAAATGGACCTGTTGCGGCCGTTTCACGAACTTCTTCGTGTTCTTCAACATAAGCGGCTGCAGGAACCATCACTGGCTTCTTCTTCTTTTTTGCCAAGCAGATGAGACCAACTAAGAGGAATGCAATGAAGAGCGCACCGCCTGCGGAGACACAGGCAACGATAATAGTTGTGTGGTTGCCTCCGGGCGGTGACCCAATTTGTGACGACGGTGGGACAGAGTTAAAAGGAGAAGGCCCAAAGACTGGTGGGAACTGGCCATGTTGGGGAGTGGGTGGCAGGGAATATGGTCGTGGTGGTGCTGCTGTAGTTGGAGGTAATATTGGTTGCGGAGTTGGACCATATGTTGGAACCCGCGGAGGCGCTGGAGGTATAATGGTAGTTGGTGTTGGTGATGGTGGTGTTTTATGCGGTGGTGGTGAGTTTGGGGATGGAACTGGACTAATGGTGGGACTTGGTGGAGATACGAGTTGCGGTGCTGGAGCTGGAGCAGTGTGCGGTTTTGGTGGCGGAACAGAACCGTTCGAGGGGGTTGGGCCTGTTGGCGGAGATGCAGCTACTGGTGGGGGCGTTGGGGTTGGGCCATTATTCGGTGTTGGCGGTGGAAATGAAGGTGGTACTGGTGCAATTGGTTGTGATCTTGGTGGTGAAACCGGACTGATAGTAGGAGTTGGAGGACCTATGGGATGAGGTGGCGGTGCTTGATTGGGAGTCGGAGGTTGGTAGACCGTTGGAGTTGGTGGAGGCGGCTTGGGATGGCCATGATGGTGGTGGTGATGAGGTGGTGGCGGTGGCTTGGGATGGCCGTGGTGGTGGTGGTGGTGAGGTGGTGGCGGTGTCTTGGGTTGGCCATACTGATTGTGTGGTGGGCTTGGGGGCGGCGGAGGGTTACATGGGACCGCTGAAGGGGGTGGAGGGGGTGGTGTAGATGGTGGTGGTGGAGAGTAGTACGGGTAACTCATCTTTAAAGATAGTTTGGGACGAGATTTCAAAGAGAGTACTACTAAGTAAGGTGGACGTACAAAGCAGATGCATGATGGGCACTATTTGTACTGGTAGGGGTCAAGACTCTTTAGCTTCCTAGTTAGTCCAACTTCGGACACTACACATGTAAGTTATCAATATCAATCCAAGTTGTGCTCGTCGGTGTATATATAAATTATATGTTACTTAATTATAGGATTAAGTACTACAGATGGATGGGATTTTTGAATTATAGTACTACTTCAATTAGTCATGTCATGTCGATATATTATCAAACTTATGAATAAAATGCTTCATCCTCTGAATCTTAAATTTCCTTCCAAAACTTGATGACATTTTGTTATACGTACGTATGTTATCATGTTATTGATTGGTCTGATCAACCGCCACGTGGCGCCAACCCATCTAAAAACTATGTATATGAACACGTTTAAAATTATATCTGATCTCTCTAGCTTTCTCATGATCTGGCTCATAATTCAAGTCCTGAAAAAATAATATCAACTTGCATATATATAGATATAAAGTCAAACTGAAGGATCACAATCAGTGTCACTATCATATGTTTCTCTAAGAGATAAATGAGAATCATTTATTATATAGTAAGTCGTTCTTAATTTGAGGCCATGAGATTCCAATTTCGTAACCTCAATTCCGTGGTGAACTTTTGTTCATTATGTTTCTCATTAAGTTATGATAATATTCTTTTCCTCTGGGCTATGATTGTGATGATCAGATATTCAACCATGAACATCGGTTGAAACTAATTAAGGTCATATATATGCAAATAATCTCAATCACCAAAGCTAGCTTCTTAAATTTTTTTTTTTGATTAAAAAAAATAAAAACCAACATTTATAGTGGAACTAAGAGAAAGAAGAGTTAATATAGATACAGTCCCCATTTGAGGATAACTCATACAAGTTTATACAGTTATGTTTAAACAAATTTTAAAATTACAACATTAATATTTTTTTAAAATGATATTTTCCTCTTTTCTCCTAATTCATCAATGGGACCACACACGCAATCCTCCACTCCAAACTGCAAATAAAATTTCTTAAGAAAAAAAGCCCCTCTCACAAAAAAATTAATATTCTCTTCATAGTTTCAATAAGCTTCCTCACTTTTTATACCCATTAAAATAAAAAGATCTCCAAACATGAGCTTAATTTCTCAATCCAATCATAATTTTTAATGTTTTCTATCGCTTTGATAAAATTCCATACTACTTTTCTTTAAAATTTGCTCTCAAAAGTTTCCAAAAATTTGAAAAAACCTTGCATCCAAACATATACTTAAGTATTCTTTATCTTATTTCACTTCCAATATTACTTAATTCAATGATAGGATTTGCATGAGTTGAATTCTTCCACAGGATTCGCAATTGAATTCAATAGAATTATGATTCATCGATCAGCACGTGGGCACCATTCACTTGAGCAAACAATTCAGTCGATTGATCTCAAATCTATAAATCCATAGAGAAAAACTACACGCCAGAAGAAAAGGACGTACTTCGTTTTAGTCCACTGCTAATTTCATACGGGGGAAGGCATCAAGGTATGCCGATCATGAGGTTGGCATGACCCAATCAGTTTTGATGTCTATGTACTCTATATCGAAAACTTTAATGTTTTATTTTTAATATTGTTTTCAAGATTCACCTAATCTGTCAATGGGTATTGATGAAGTAAAGAAAAACATGCATATTGCGTAATTCGAACCCTTTTCCACATTGAACCATTTAGGCCTTGTTTGTTTAGCCAAAACTAAAAATCTCATCTCATCTCATCTCAACTCATCATTACATCTTTTTCAAATCCCAATACAAAATATAATAAACAATCTAACTTTTTCAAATCCCAATACAAAATTAATATTCAAAAATTATATTATAATAATATTTTATTTATTATTATTTAAAACATTTCATCTCATCTCATCTCATCTGTGTAACCAAATGGGACCTTAAAGAACCTACTCATTATAAATTACTACTTGCAACAGTGCTCCAAGTTGACATATTATATTGCATGCTTTTATATGTTTCACTCTTTTTTTAATAACACTCCATAGGGCCCCAGAAAGGCAAGATAAGGTGCCAACCTCAGCTTTCCTAGCTTGCATGATGCCTCCCTCCGTATGAAATTAACAGTGGACTAAAAAACTAGTCGTTTTCTTTTAGCGTGTAGCATTGTATATTCAATTACATGTAAAGATTTGACATCAATCTAAATTATTTGCTTAACTGAATGATGCCCACATGCTGATCATCAATGAATCATACTTCTATGATCATTCTACTGCAACTCCCGCTGGAGTACCGAAGAATATTTCAACTGCATATCCTATAATTGAAGTAACGTCATGAGTAAAATAAGAAAATAAGATAAGAAACTTAATGATATGTTTGGATGTAAGATTTTCTTGGAAGTTTCATTATTTGTAACATTGTGATCTCTCTCTCTCTCTCTCTCTCTCTCTCTCTCTCTCTAGAATAGATCATTCTACTGCAAATCCCGCTGGATCGAAGAATTCAACTGATCAAAATCCTATAATTGAAGTAATGGAGTAAAATAAGATAAGAATACTTAAGGATATGTTTTGATTTAAGATTTTCTTGGAAGTTTCATAATTTGTACCGTTGTGCTCTCTCTCTCTCTCTCTCTGATTGGTTATTTCCTTATCACAACGCCTTTCTTAGCAATTTAGAGCAGATAACATTTTCTTCTCCCCAGATTTTTTAATACAGCATAAATATTGCGTTTCGAGAATGACCGGCCACTATCTTAATATATATCTTTCTTCTTCTTGCCTATCGCTATCGATCAGAACATCTTTTTAAAGTAATTAATGATAAGAGTTACAAGTTACGGGGATGATTCCCATATCAAAACATCGACGAGAAAAGCATGGAAAGTGCGTTAATGGTTTGCTAAAGAGTTTCTCAAATATGAGTTGGGAGGCACAAAACAAATGACTCTCGGATAAACAAGAGAAGAAGAGAGTGTGGGATGCAATATTAATATGAAAAGCAAAGAATATCAGACTATGTGGTTGGAGTTTCATAAAAATATGACACTAGGAGAACATATTTGCAATATTGATATCGTTGAGTTGGGTAGCAAGTTTGATTCATGTGCCGTATTGGATGGCGTCAAAAGAGGCGGAGGTGGTGATTCGAGGACATGGGTCGGGAGTGTGAATGGATGGCGCATGGCTTCCAATGGTGACTGGAAAATGACAAATTTTGAGTGAAAATGAAGGCATCTACGTACAGATCAGCTGTTAAATAAGTTGTGTAGGTGGCGGTAAACAATTTAAAGATATGGCATTTAATTTATTTATGCAAGCCGGCCTAGAGGTTTATATATTCGGTCAAACAAGATCGAGATCAGTATATCTCATTAACGAAAACACTATCCAATTATCTATAACTAAACATCATTTTCATGATCATGACTAATAAATAACATAAGTACTATATCGTAATTAATATATAGTATAAGTGCTGGCCGTGTGGTAAACCCAAAATTATATATATATTTGGCGTCTTGGCCTTTATTACTTCATAATATTGCAAAGATATGCATGCAGCTGATCTCAACGTCTCGTCGAGTTGTTTTGAACAAACACAACTCGTTAATTAGTCGATCGTTACAAGCAATCTTTCAATTCACCAAACTTACAGTACTGCATGAGTGCAGTACAGCAAACGGCAATTTATGCAAAATCGCACATGAACTATGTATGTATGTATGCATACATGATGTGATAATTAACAAGCTGTAAACAAGAGATGTGCATATATATAGGACTTGTGCAAATGACAGCTTGCAAAGCTCACTTGGGAAGTTGATCAACTGGGATGACAACTACCTCAACCAGTCTTTTGATGGCCTTGAGAATAAGTGGAAGGCCCGATTTCTCCCGGTTCATAACCTAGCTAGCGCTCCCAATTTGATCAGAATCGGCGGTACCCACACCTACAAATAAACAACTTCATAAAGTACTTGCACCTCATCGTCTATTGTGATAGCTAGCTAGCCACGGTTTGCCCCCAAAGATTTTCAAAAACTCATAAAAGAAAAACTCATGGTACTATATATAATATGAGTCAAACTTTATATATATATTAAAAAACTAATTTTCCGCCCAAAACATTATTTTCACAATTCAACCCCCTAGCTATTTAAATGATCCGGGTCCACCCCTGTAATTAGGGCTATACCCTAGAAGCTAGGGCTGGGCAATAACACCGTGGGGGTGGTGGTAGCTAGGATCCAGATCTTAAGGAGAGGAGGCCGATCGATGTGGTGGCAGCAGCAACGATGGTAATATATATAATATTGTTACATGGAGGTGGAGTAGGTGGTGGTGGTGAGGTGATATTGTGGCATGAAGGGCGGTGGTGGAGCCTCGAGGAGGTGGGGATAAGGATGTCATGTTACATGTAGGTGGAGGTGTTGGAGAGGGTGCATGGTGGTGGTGATAAGGATGTCATGTTACATACATGCAGGTGAAATTTAAACTAGTAGCGGATCCGTTGATTTAATTAACCTACACCCAAGTTTTAACTTGATTAATGTCTTACAATTTACGCGCACAGATTTATCTAAGATGATAGTGCAGCAATCATGAGATTCAAACCTTTTATATATATGGAGAAAAATTCTATACACCACTAACCCATTTTATTTTATTTTTATCATTCTATAAAAAATATGACATATTTATTACTATTGGATCATGATTTAATAATCATAAATGATAGTATAGCAATTTGATCTAGCTGCACGCTCTACATCGCCTGGCCACAGCAGTCATGGACACCTTGCCGGTTTTTTTTTTTTCTCTGTTTCTTTTTTGAAAGAGCTTAACAAGGAAGTTCACTCTTACTTGGGCTTAGAGAGTTGTTTTTATTTGGGCTCAGAAGGTGGTTTTCTTATTCGAGCTTATAAGGTTGTATTATGGGCCCAGAATGTGGTCACGTTATTTGGGTCTAGGCGCAGGGAAAGAGAGAGGGGGAGCCACATGGTCGTGTGAAATTTTGATTGGACCGAATCCTAGCCAAGTCAGCAGGTGCATGTACCGTACCGTAGGAGCCATGGGGTCAACAGAAAAACCTAATCGTCCAAAGTTTTACGTAGTAGAATGTAGACCAGGAAAAAAATGTACTGAGATTTTGAAAATCAACGACCCAAATTAAGCCACAAGCTCCCGTGCAATGCACACAACCACCATTTGCACAAAAAGCGGGCCTGTCTACCTTAAAGTCCTCGTGATGACGTCTGGCATGCCAATTTTTATTTAAATTGGAAGTAAAACTTTAGATTTCTTTTTCGTGGAATGAAAGAAAAGTCACCAAGAATTCAATTAATTGGACTGCATGCATTTAGTCTCGAGAGACTGCCATCATCATTTCATTTTATTTATTTATTTTTTTTCCTTCTTTGGAGACCAATTTTTCTATTGTAAAAATATTACAAAATTATAAAACATATATAAAATTAGAGATTGTTTAGATAATGAGATTATAAGAGATAGTTTTACATAAAAGTTAAAAATTAAATAAAATATTATTATAATATTATATTTTAATATTATTATTATTTTTAGATTTAAAAAAGTTGAATTGTTTATTATATATATTTTATATGGAAATTTAAAAAAGTTGTAATGATGAGATGAGATGAAATGAGACAATTTAAGAGTTTTTCTTAATCCCAATGGCCTTTAAATCTTGATAATTTGTCAAATAATGTAGAAATAAAATTTTAAAAACATAACTTAATATATGTTTCAGATTTTTTTACAAGAATATTTTATGAAATAATATTCATCCATTATTATTTTTGTAAATATGAAATATTTAGAAAAAAAAATTTCGTATAAACTATCAAATGATATTTTAGAATGCTATATTTCTTTCTAATATCTAAACTAATTTATCAAATTTCATGTAAAACCTATATATTTTGTTGTCACATTAAGTATAGAATATTACAATTGAGATCTTAAATAAAATTTTCTTTACTCAATGAAGTTTAAATGATAAATTATCTTCACTATTTTTCATATAAATCATCAACCATAAATAGTTTTTTTGATATTTTTATTTTGAATTCTATATTAAAAAACTTAAAATTGTATAATAAAAAACCTTAAGGTCAATGTTAATAATTTATTATTTCCCTTAATCTTAATTTTAATTTAATTTTAGTGTGGCAATATCTTTGAAAATAGATAATTTATAGAAATTATATAAAATCAAGAAGTTATAGGAAAAAAAATTAGAGATATATTTCTATATATATTGAGATTTAACAAAATTTTAAAAAGCATATGAAAATAAGAAATTTTTTTGAGAGGCTAATTCTTATATATATTAAATTAAGAATAAAATTTAAGAACTATTTTAAATTTTGAAAAAATTTAAGGAGGGGTGCCCCTGGAGGTATACG
The DNA here is from genome assembly GCF_018687715.1 of Carya illinoinensis. Classification (NCBI taxonomy): domain Eukaryota; kingdom Viridiplantae; phylum Streptophyta; class Magnoliopsida; order Fagales; family Juglandaceae; genus Carya; species Carya illinoinensis. The sequence goes on from NC_056758.1 coordinate 37,437,838, forward strand.
TAGATCACCACTGACAGTCTGTCCCATCAATAAGGTGGCTCATGTGGTGAGTAATTGAGTGGAGATTTAAATAATATTGTAAGTTTTAATTTGTAATAGATAGCTCTTGTTCTTGTCACAGAGAGAGAGAGAGAGAGGTTGGCTAGGTTGAGCTGATTGTGTACTAGTGAGGAGGAAGATTGTTCAAAGAGATGGAAGATTTCAAACATATGTAGGTCCGTTTACGGTAGGAGACAAATATTATGTATGTCGAGATCAGACACACGGCCTAATCTATAACAAACACCTTGACCTTTCTGTGTTCGTTTTTTAAACCAATTAATATTGCTTTCTTACTTTTCTTTTACTAATCAATTCTATCATTGTATAAAACTGTCAGCTAGCCAAAACTTTAAACCCTCCATCTTATAATATATTAAGGGTATTCACTGATCAATTAATATTAATTAAGAAATATTATAGCGGTAAGTTTAGCTAGTTTAATTAATTTCTCAACAGTTTCATGCCACTAAGATTCCATTTGGCAACACAATTTATTTTAAATAGAGATAAAAATATGTTACATGACCTATTAACTCAACGTGAACACGATACGATAATAGCGGGTTAGGGTTTAGTCTTAATGAATTTGGGTCAAAATGGGTTGACTCATTAATACACGATTACTTAACGAGTTGATAACATGTCAACTCATTTTGATCCGTTATAACCTGTCATGACATGTTAAGAAAGTTAAAATTACAATTATATCATTATAATTAAAAGTAAAATTGTTAGAATTTCAATTTCGATATTTTTATTGTTTAGATTGTAATTTTAGATTTATAGTTAGTTTTATAATTTTTATAAATATTGTGATTTTAAAATTTATATAAAATTATGCTAAATTTAATCAGGTCAAGCGGGTTAATTTTGGAACTATTTAACCCATTTACATAAATAGTTTGAAATATGTCGTATTGTGTCGTATTAATCTATTTTGTAATATTCACAAATGGGTCAAAATAGATTGACACGACACGACCTGTTATGTTAACAGATCGTGTTGGAGTTTGAAATTTTGACATTATAAACTTAATGGGTTGGGTTATGGTTGATGAGCTAGATAGTATAATATACATGTTTTGACACGACACGAATACGACCCACACGATTTGACACCCATAATCTCAAATATTTTTAAATATTTTATTCATAAATATTATTTAAACACAAAATATTTTTAATTTTAAATATTCAACTTTATATTTAATCATTACTTAATAATTATAATTTTCTTAAATTCTTAAACAAAATACAAAAAATAATAATACTTTTTAAATTTTAAAACAAAAATTATATTCCAACTATTTGTTAATTTTATAATATTTTTGTCCAACTTTTTTTTTCTTATTTTTGAAAATCTAATTAAACAATATTCTAATTCAAATTTTTTATTATTATTTAGAAATATACTATGATAATATTCTAAACCTCGCCTAATATTAATCCCTTACTGTCATTCTCTTTTATCTTTTGTAGGTACGTAAACGGCCAGGCCAGAGGTAAATCGTACGTCCTGATCATCTACTTGTTCGTCCTAATTGTCTGTACCGTGACAGTAGTACTCATATTTCTTGAAAGAGTTGGAAACTTCGAACATGTTTATTGAGCTGATCTCAGGTACTGACCGAGCATTGAAATCCCAAATAGACTCTCCAAGACCAAGAGGCCAGGGGCTTCATCTTTGGAAAAAATATAATTATAAGTATAATTATGTATTAATTTGTGTATCAATATAATATAATTGGTTAAAAGATAAATTTTATTAAAAACAGTGTTAATTTAAATTTTAAATATGAATGAATTAGTATTGGTACACAGATTAGTACGCGATTGTGATTATATATAGCAAAACTCTTATCTTTTACAACTGCTTCCATGCATGATTTCTACCGTCTTTTCCTTATTTTCTCTCGTCAATTTCCTTATTTTCTCTCGTCAATTACCAAGTCTTAATTGTTACTATCCTCTCTACGAATTCTTCTTCATCATCCACTTGACATAACTGATCAGTACTACTTCATGCATGTGCTAATTAATTTCAAAGACGATTCTAATTAAAGCCAGATCAAGGATTAAGTAATTAAGAAAATCATTTTCAATTTGGATCCCAATGAAACCTCTAGCAAATTAATTAATGATCAGGAAAGTCTCGTGCTTGTATATTTAAATAAATATAAAGATCATAACAATTCAAACTTTTTTTTTTTTTTAAAGAAAGGTAACTGATATTTCAATACTCAATCAAAGAAGGTTTTTAATACAATGAAGATAGTCTTCTACAAGAATGCTCTCCTCCGAGAGATCAAATGCATTCCTTGCTAGGCAATGTGCCACTGAATTAACCTTCCTAGGAACATGCTCAATAGACCAAGATTGAAACTGTTTTAGCAGTTTTTTCACATCGCGGGTGATTAAACCAACTGAGCTCCAACTTTCATCATTTCCTCTAATTGCCTTAACGACATGCAATGAGTCTCCCTCCAGCATAATGTTTGAAGACATTCCCAGCTCAAGGCACAGAGTGATGGCTCTCAAAGCAGCTACTGCTTCACCCAAGAGTGGGTCAAGGAACAGGTCACGGGTGGCTCTCAAAGTGACAAGGATCCTCCTTTTCCAATCTCTAATTATCACCCCTATGCCCACCTTGCAGTGAAATTTGTCAATGGCTGCATCCCAATTTAGTTTATAAAAACCTTGGGGAGGTTTGCACCATTTGGGAGATAAGCCATCCTCAGGAGTAGGCTTCTTCTATTTCTGCAAGTCTAGTTGAGATAATTGGAGGTCTGCTATACATGATGCTACAGATTGGAGGACTTGTTGAGGTGAAGAGAAATGTGACTCAAAAACCCACTTATTTCTTCTATTCCAAATGAGTTTGAGTACATAGGCTGTTTCTGTCATTTCTTTCTCTGAGAGGGTGGAGAAAATATGAACTCATAGAAAGGACCTTCCATGATGGAACTTTTTTGTATTCTTCTTGAGTAGCCACTCCATACTGCTTGAGCTACCTTACACGACCAGAGGGCATGGGTCACTAATTCGGGGTGCAAGCAATAGATGGGACAGTCTCGAATTTTCAGCACATTTTTCTTGTGTAAGTTGACATTTGTTGGAAGAATTTCTTTGGTTGCTCTCCACAGGAAGATCTTGATTGCATGGGGAAACTTAAGACTCCAAATGCTTTTCCATAGCTCAAGGGAGGCCTTTGGCATTGATGATTGTCCTAGCCTAGATTCAGAGATAGTGCATTGAAGGTGATATGCAGATTTGACAGAAAATTTTCCATTACCTGTGCATCTCCAAGTCAGCTGGTTAGGACTTCCACTGGGGCTGATTGGGAGTTTCATGATAGTGGCAGCCTCAAACTCGTTGAAAATAGCCTCAACCAGGTTGACATTCCATTTGTAGGTGGCTTGATCGATTAAAGAGGACACTGTAGCTTCTGAAGGTAGAATGGAAGGGGGGAATTGGATCTTGAAAGAAGAAGGGGAGGGGATCCATTTGTCTTGCCAAATTCTGATGGAGTCCCCATTCCCAACTTGTCATATAAGTCCCTCAAGCAAAAGGGGTCTAGCAGCCATGATGCTTTGCCAAACAAAGGAGTCACCTCTTTTTAAATTTGCACTAGAGAAGTTAGTACATGGGTGGTATTTTGCTTGTAACACTTGAGCAGCCAAGGATGAAGGGTTTTGAATTAGCCTACACCCTTGCTTGGCAAGTAGAGCAATGTTGAAATTCTCAAAGTCTCTAAAGCCGAGTCCTCCATCTTGTTTAGGTTTGCCTAATCCCTTCCACTTCACCCAATGCACCTTATCTTTTTGGTCTGACTGTCCCTACCAATAAGACTGCATTAGCTTGTTGATATTCTTGAGGATGCCCTTTGGTATTTTGAAGATGCCCATACAGTAGGTTGGGAGGGCTTGAATGACAGACTTGAGGAGGATCTCTTTACCAGCCTCGGAGAGTAAGTTAGACTTCCAACTTCCCATTTTTGCTTTGATTCCAGGATGGAATTGAAAGCCCTTGATCTATGCCTGCCAATAAATGATGGTAAGCCAAGATACTTATCAAAAGGGCTTGAGGCTCGAATACCTGCTGTGGCAAGTATAGTTTGCTAAGAGGCTGTCTTGGTGTTTTTGCTAAAAAAGACGGAAGTCTTCTCCAAGTTGAGTCTCTAGCCAGAGGCTAGCTCATAAGATCTTAAGATAGCATGTAGTTTGCTCCACTCCGAGGGTAGGGCCTTGCAGAAAATCAGATTATCATCTGCAAAGAAAAGGTGATTTATTGCCAAAGATCCTCTAGCTATAGGGAATCCAAAAAAATCACCCCTATGCTCGGCTTGGTTTAAGGATTGACTAAGCACTTCTAAGCATATGATAAATAGATAAGGGAGAGGGGATCTCCCTGTCTTATACCCCTACAAGGCCTAAAGATGCTTGGGGAGAGCCATTGATTAGGATAGAGTAAGAAACAATGTCAATGCATTGCATTATGAGTTCAATCCAATCAAACCCCATTCTTGCCATTACAGCCTTTAGAAAGCTCGATTCAACTCTATCATAGGCCTTACTCATGTCGAGTTTTAAAGCCATGTAGCATTCCTTTTGCCTTCTCAACCTATTTTGCATAGAGTGAAGTAATTCATATGCCACTATGATATTGTCATAAATTAATCTTCCCGAGACAAAAACACTTTGGGTTGGTGAGATTAGGAGAGACATGATTGATTTCAGTCTATTTGCTATAACCTTTGCAGTGATTTTGTAGAGGACATTGTAAAAGCTAATTGGTCTATAATCTGAGACCAGCTGAGGAGATTGTTTCTTGGGGATGAGTGTGATAAAAGTTTGGTTTATGCCATGGAAACCAGATCTCGAGTTAAGCAGCTTTATCACAGTGGAAACCACATTGTCTCCCACAATTGGCCAATGACTTTGGTAAAACAAAGCTGGGAAGCCATCCAGGCCAAGGGACCCGGGAGGGTTCATTTCAAAAATGGCCCCTTCCACCTCCTCTCTAGTATAAGCCTTTGTCAAGTGCATGTTCATTTTAGTAGTAATTGTGGAGTTTTACCTAAGCCAGTATTTCAGGGATGCATGTTGGGTTCGAAGTGGAGAATAGGTTCTGGTAGAATTTTTAGAATTCCCTCCCAATGCCAGCACTGTTAGACAGCATGTTACCCTCCTCATTTTGTATTTTCCTGATAAGATTCCTTTGCTTTCTTTGTGTGGCACACTTGTGAAAGTATTTTGTGTTTCTATCCCATTCTTTTAACCACTTTTGTTTTGTTCTTTGTCTCCATATTAGATCTTCTTCCTCCAAGTAAACATCCAACTCTCTCTAGAGAATTCTGATCTGTTCAGTTTCTTGGCCCTTGTTGATATCTTGTAGTACTCTCAATGCTTCTCTTTTTTGCTCAACCATCTTCAGTCTATTTCTATCCGAGGTTCTATGCCATTCTCTAAGTTGGTATCTGCATCTTTCAAGGCCCCTTCTAGTCACCTCTGAGGTGGGACCAGATTGGCAAGAGTCGTACCAGGCTCTCTTGATGAATTCTGTACATTCCTCCTGTTTTGACCACGCTACCTCATACCTAAAGATTCTCCTAGTATGGTGGGTGTAAGGCTCGTGTCCTTGACTTGAGATGAGCAAAGGGTTATGGTCTGAGCATTGGACTGGTAGAACTGAGATTGAATTGACCTCAAACAGGTTGGTCCATGAGCAATTGACTAAAGCTCTATCAAGCATTTCTTTAGTAAATTCCATCCCCTCTCTATTGTTACACCATGTGAATTTTGACCCCTTACATCCCAGATCACCCAAATCACAGTCCATAAGAACTTGTCTAAAGTGTTCCATCTGTTTGGGGGGTATAGGACCTAAACCAATTTTTTCACCCTGAGAAATGATTTCATTGTAGTCCCCAACACATAGCGAAGGCATATTTTGACCAGAATTTTTGAGTCTAAGAAGGCTCCAGCTTTCCTTTCTTCTGGTTGTCACTGGTTGGCCATAGAAACCAGTGATAATGCCTTGTTTATTACTGTTGTCAGCTTTAAAAAATAGAGAGATATGGCTTATAGAGAAAGACAAAAGTTCAGCATTGGTATTTTTAGTCCACATGGCAGCTAGAACTCCACTCTTACCAACACAGTCAACTATAAAGCTAGAATCAAAACCCAATTTGTTACGAATGCATTCCATTTTATTCCTACAGCATTTAGTTTCATAAAGGAATACCAGCTTTGGGGACTTACTCCTTACCAGGAGTTGAAGTTTAAGAACTGTCCGAGGGTTCCCAAGCCCTCAGCAGTTCCATGATAAGATTTTCATGATGACTGGCAGGGTTGTTGAACAGCCTCTGCCAATACTAATTTTCTTGCCCGTTTGGAACCTTTTGGGGACTTACTTTTAGGACTGAAAGGTCCTTTTTATGACCTTTTCTGGTAACAGATTGGGCAGGTGAGTCCAATATGTCTTTTGGGAAATTTGTTAATCTGCCCCTAGCTCTTCTTTTCCAGTTTGAATTCTTGGTTTGTTTAGCTACTTTTTGAGTAGTAAAAGAACCAGAAGGACTAACCTGGCTGTTATTTTCTGCTAGAAGCATGTCATGGTCTGCCATTAGCTTTGCTGCAGTGGGTAGACAGGGTCATTTGGGACTGGCCAGACTGTGTGACCTTTTTCCTTGCTAGCTATGTCGTGATTGCCTTCTTGTCATGCTGAGGTTTCCTCACTTGGATAAAAGCATGCCCCTCCAGAACCTGCATGGAGAAAGTCACCCTCTCCATAACTGCAGTTGTGATAACGGTCTGAATCTACTCTAGCCATTTGGGCTGATCCCGAAGCATGGATACCTTTTTGGGCCTCGGTTTTTCCTCCCTTCTCTGAGCTCTTGTCATCTAAGGAGCCATGCCAAAATACCTTCGAGTCCACCGCCCTATGGCTGCCCCAGGGCCTTGCAGGGAGGTGCTCAGATTTTGATGACTACCCCGCTCTAAGTCATGGACCATATTGGAGCTGTTGATCCTCACGGGTTCTACCATCGCAGCCAAACCTGTCACAGGACGTCTTGCCATGTAGGATTGCACCACAATGAAAGCAAAAAGTTGGCAGTCGCTCATATTTGAATGGAATCCAATGGTGGGAACCCTTCATGTTAAGAACTCTGCCCCTAGCCAAGGGCTTTGTACTGTCAACCATCACCTTCACTCTAAGGAAGCTATCCCATGCTCTTCCTTGTTCATCCACATCCACTATCATGACTTCACCTATTGATCCACCAAGTCTTTCTCCCATAATCTTGTTAATACCAGCAAAGGGAACGTTATGAAACTGCACCCAGAAAGGTTCATGGGAGAAAGTCATGTCTCTTAATGCAATGCTGGCTTCACACTCCTGTAAGCATACCGGATTTTTATCGAAGGACCATGGTCGGCCTCTAAGCACTCTGCTTCTCTCAGATGTGGATTGGAACTCAATGAGGAATTTGTTCCTTCCAACTTCCTTAAACTTCAATCTACCATCAATTTTCCACACCTTATCCATCGTTGTTTTAAAAGCTCCCCTATTGATTTCTTTATCAGCTGTAACCAAAGCTGCCAGACAAAGTTTACTGACTTCATTTGAAAGTAGCACCTCCTCTTCAGAGAGGTTGATTTCTTGTTGTTCATCTTCTGTTAACTCGAGGCCTTCACATAGATTAGCCAATTATTCCTCCATGATTGGCAAGTAAAAGCAACAGTATTAAAACTCTATAGATCAGAGATCCAAGAGACCAAGCTCTATGCTTCACCAAGAAAACATAGAGAGAAAACCCCACCTGCTTAGAGAGGGGATCGCGTGTGAACAATTCAAACTTGACCAATAGTACCATGCATATTCTGATGATCTATTCAAAGAACATAAGATACTATTCTGCCTAATAAACCTTGCCAGCCCATATATACAAAGTAGTAGTTCTCTAAGCAAAACAAGAAACCGTCAGCTTCTATATATAGAAGCTCGATGAATAACCCGAAATATGGTTCCTTCAACCAGCTTTTATCGTTGCTTAATTAATTAGGAGATAGAAAGCTAGCAGCTTGATTGGACAATCGACATAATATGCACAATTTATAACCACAGACAGCTGGTTGATGCACATTCGGTAGCAGCCCGCCCGGCATGAAAAAGCATTAATAGAAGTTGATATTATATATGAGGAATGTTATACATCATCCTACATTACATATTTTATATATTAAAATATTATTTTTTATTATTTTTTTATTTTTTATTTCATTTTATTCTTATTAAATTAATTGAATTATTTTATTTATCATCCACACATTATATATTTATTATAAAAAAATAAAAATAAATAAAAATAAATATGATGTGTGAAGTGTGAAGATGACAAAAAGAATTTTATATTATATATTGATGTGGTTGTGGTTTCTCTCATGGCTGCGCTAATACCGCGTGCACACGAACCCATGTCTGTCAGGCGTGCACAAGCGAGGGAAAACGGAGCGGAATAACTAAGGTCAAGTTAACGATTCTGATCATCTTGATGTGACACTCGCGGTCTATATGTCTCACCAAATACGATGCACCTTCTTCACGCATTTAATTCTTATGTCTTTTGTAAGAAAATCTATATCCAAGTTTTGGAATCATCTTTTTAAACTTTTACTTGACATCTAAATTGATTCATTATATAATTTTATATATATTTATTTGTTGATTCCAGTATTCTGTAGATCAGAGTGTACTGGATGACAGAAAATGACTAGAATAATAAAAAATAAAATTATTTGACTCATGAGATTTGTAAAATAAGCTTATAAATTTGATTAGTTTTCCGAAATATTTGGAGCTGATCATGATCAGCATTTGACTTTTAAGTTGTGTATAGATTTTTAATTTTTTTTTAAGTGATTAAAGTAAATAAAATATATTATTTTTTTAAAGAATTTTTAAACAATTAAAAATATTTTTAAAATTTTTAAATTCAATCCCAAACATGCTCTTAATAAAAACTCATCATACGATAGATGGATCAGTACTGCGTACTTAATTGATTAGTATATTATATAATTTGAAGATGATCAGTACTTAATACGTGAAAATCTTGATCATTTCAGTTTTGTAAGATAATTCGATCTCAATTATCGACTCCCAAATCTTGTCGAGTTTAAGGAGGAACGATTCTAATTATGATCTAAATACTTCATGCTGCCTTGGAAATGGAAATTAGAAAATCTCATTAAATGATCTTAAAGTAGTAAGGCTGCATGCGGCAGGCTAGCTACTGCATTTATATTATATTATTCCTTTATTTACTTAATTTCATGGCATTCTTCTTCCCTTGTTCTTCATTTGGTCACCTACCCAGAAGGAAAAATCCCAAGTTTCCACATAATTAATTATAACTGATCTGCTTTATAAATTAGATTCATCATGATAGAATATATATATATATATATATAAAATTTGACGTTCTTCTAAAATTTTCAACGTGCAGTCGGGTTGATGTTTTTTTTTATTAGGTGAGATTAACTAATTAATGTTGTTCATGCTTACTATATATACCAAAATAATGTTCTGTACGTATATCTCATTCATATATGTGCACAATGCATTATATAATAAGTAATGTTAATCTTAATAATCTTGATTTTAACATACTAATAGACTCATGATATCGCGCGCGACTAATGAGGCGTGTTTTAAATTATTTAATAATTTAATAATTTATACAAAAACTCGTTTTAAATGTGTCATAAAAATTGATGTGATTGCATGTGATAAAATTAAAGATGACGAAGAACATCATTAATTTCTTTAATAATTTAATAGGTGTGTGTGGATTAAAATATTGGTCCAAGCTGGAAATCAACAGCCCTGATCTTAGTTGATTCTGGAATAAGAAAGACAAGAAGAAAAACCCTGACTCCTAATCTGGCATGCTTAATTTCTGGAATCTTTTATATAAAGTTCGTGCCACACCTTTTAAAAAGACAAATAAAATCGCTGTTCCGGATATTAAAGCTAGAATACCAGAAACCATGTCCATCTTCCAGCTTTTCTAATAGTACTACTCCCCCCTCCCTTCCTCCTACCTGATTCTTTCTTATATATCATTTTTGGATTTGTAGAGATAGAAGCTTTTGCATCAAGCTCAAAGCATTGCCAATATTATAACATGGGGAGAGCTCCTTGCTGTGACAAAGCAAACGTCAAAAAAGGCCCATGGTCACCAGAGGAAGATGCCAAACTCAAGTCGCATATAGAGAAGAATGGCACCGGGGGTAACTGGATCGCTTTACCCCAAAAGATCGGTACTTGATGCTCATTTTCCTCTATACTATTTTCTTAATTTTCCTAATTGCTAGAATAAAAAATCTAATTAAACTGCAGTGAACTAGCTTGTTTACATCTCACGCCATATTTAAGCTAGCTGTTGTACGTTTTCTGAATCAGGCCTTAAGAGATGCGGCAAGAGTTGCCGCCTTAGGTGGTTGAACTACCTCCGCCCAAATATCAAGCACGGAGGTTTTTCAGAAGAGGAAGAGAAGATAATTTGCAGCCTCTTTATCAGCATCGGAAGCAGGTAGTTTTTATCGTCGTCTATACCGAGATATTTATTTAACAATTTAGGTGGCCGAAGAGAGATGATCATCTTCAATTCTATATTTTCAACGCCCTTAATTTGTGTTTACTCTATAAATTTTTTTGTTAATTTGCACGAACAGGTGGTCTATTATTGCAGCACAGTTACCCGGAAGAACGGATAATGATATAAAGAATTACTGGAACACAAGGCTGAAGAAGAAGCTCCTTGGCAAGCAGAGAAAAGAACAGCAGGCTCGTAGAGGTAGCAGTCTAAAGCAGGAAATGAAGAGAGGGGGTGGGAATTCCATGGTTCCTGATAACAATAACCAAAACCCTTACCAGCCAGAGCTGCCTGTGCTGGCACCAATACCATACTCAAACCAAGAACCTCGTTTTAACGACCATGCTTCTATCAGAAAATTACTCATCAAGCTTGAAGGAAGATTTTCTGAGGTTGATCTGCCAATCCATCAGGGGAGAAGTACTCTTCAATTCACAAATGATATTTCCGCCACTGAACAAATATATCAGGCTGTGAATATGCCCGGTACTTCTCCCATAGATACACTAAACGACAATGGCAATCAATTTGCACAAGCCCAGTCCTATTTTGATGGGGCAGAATTAAACGCGCTGCAAGGACAAGGCAGTTTTCCAGCAGAGCTAGAGGAAATCGTGTACAACAATCCACAGGGAGTAAATGGGCTAGAATTCTTATGTGGGGATGACATGGTCGATAATATAATTGGCACTAGCAGTACTTCTGGTGGAAGTAACGTTTGGGGGGAGATGAGGACTCTGGTTTATCCTCCAGTACTACTAGCTTCCAACTATGAAGGTATGCAACAAGGGACACTACAGGAATGTGCTTTTGAAGAGTTGAGGTACCCTCATGCAAATTTAGCTTCTGTACATGGTAAAATCTCTAGCAATATATAATAGGAAAGTGGTGTTGGGTTCTCAGAGAAAACCCTAATAAACTCAGTTGTCATATGTTGCTTTTTTTATGCTTGTAGATCTATATCCATGGTGACTATAATTTGTCTGCTATATTGTGCACGATAAGCTCTTTTTTGCTGTATTTTTCAGTCTAATTAAGTTTCCTGGTTAGTATTGAATAATGGGGGATTTGCAGCTTCTGCTTTATATATAATTCATCGGCACTAGTTGGGGGTAATTTAGAGCTCGTGATTTACAAAAAAAAAAAAAAAAAAAAACGAAGACATGATTGGGTTTGTTGTTATTGCTGGAAAATCATACAAGCAATTGTCTATGCAGTATTCTTGTAGATAACATAAATGCGCATAGCTAGAGACCCCCAAGAAAATACTGCATCAATAGATGATTGCACGGGCGCGTCTCGCATTTCGGGCGCCTGTTGCTAATATTTAAGCTTAATTCAAGTTTTTTAACTTTCTATGATATGTGCCATATGGCTGCATTAATTCATAACAAATATATGCATGCATGGCTAACACATTAACAAAACACTTGAGAACGTCTACATCCTCATTCCTAAGTGATGCATAATCTTCGAGAATTAAGTTGATCATTTGGTTTAATTTAGTGATATTCAAGATCTTCTAACCCTAGGGGGTGGCTCAAGTGGTTTAGATGGTATACTCCCTCCGAGGTCTAAGGTTAATCCAATTCCCTTAGGTGTAAATAATTTTTAGAGGCCATGAAATTTTTCTCTAATTGCACTTGCAATAAACTCTTTGCCCAAGCTGCCAATACACTTATATGTGCCAATAAAAATTAAATTAAAAAAAGAAGAAGAAGAAGGTATACGAGATTTTCCAAGCAAAAAATGTGGTAGCTGGTGTTAGCACGTTTCTCATTCATACGAGGTTACAACTAGGCATGGATATTTAAAGCGGATAGTTCATGATCAGCCAAAATATTGTTCTCGATCACTTTTTTCTTCCTATATATGGCTTCTCGTAGGTAGACATTTTAGAGAAATCACCAATAAAGTATTATAATTGTTATTTTTTGGAATGGGAAAACTAAGTTTTTTTTTTTTTAATCAAATTTAATAAAAAAAACCTTAAAATTAATCGTCAATGGTTTTCAATTTGAAACTACAAGTCACTGATGAGTAGTTCCGCCCTACATTAGGCGCGGCAGTACTGTCTGAGGGCCGATAGGTACAGTCATTGAGTGCTGGTTTAAAACTCTGAAACGCAGTACTATGATGGAAACGAATGAAGGGCACAATGAAACAAAAGGAACATATACGACGACAACACAATTCGATCCGAGTACTGCATGTGGGACGTTGGTTTGATAATCAAGACTTCCTCAGATTTATTGTCGTTCAAAACTTCCATTGATAGTGTGTGTTTTAGGAATAGTAATGGATGATCAGTTGTAAGCGTGCGTCTCAAGATATATTGCTCCGAAACGGTAGCATGCATGATTTATATATCCTAATATATATTCATCTTGCCTATATGAGATCGATCCAGTCTTCTTATAATCGCGCGCAGACGTTTCATCCAAGCTCTTGGATTTGATATATATATTCCTCGATTTTTCATCAAGCTGGGAGTGAGATATGAAAAAGGCGACCAAACCTAGCTAGCTATCACTATCAGATGATGCTGGTCTTATATATATATATATATATATATATAATTTCTCGAATTAATAAGCAGTTTTGAGTGTGAATGCATATATGCATGCATGAGATTATAATTAACTAGGGTTTAATCTTCAATATCACATTTTCAATCAACATCAACAATGAAATGGTCAAATAGAATTTGATATTGCAGTTTCTATACCACCAGAATAACATTTATTGCTAGATGCCCAGCTAGCTAGCCAACTTAATTTCTGATAATATTGCTGGAACGCAACTTGCAACTTGCTATATATATATACATATAATATATATATACATATATATATATATATATATTCGGTGCGCCTAGGGTTTAAACATTATGGCCGGGGAATCGATTGAGCAGGTAAGTTTTCCCATATTTTGTCATTTCTGTTTTGTAAAGTATGATATTCGATCTATACGTACAAATTTCATTTGATCAGGCAAGAGAGAGAGAGAGAACAGCATGATTTGAAGGAAGTCATGGATATATATATATAGATAGATATACCTATATTTGTGTGTGTGATATATATATATATATATTATAAAGGGAACAAGCCCATCTACACCTTCTTGTTCTTCTTGATCTTTTCGAATGTCTTTTGTAGGTTAGGTTTTTATACATAGATCTGTGAATCATGTGCTATATTAACTTCCGAGTGAGACTTTATCTTTTTTTGTCAAATGATTAAAAAAACCTTCGACGACGTACAATTGGAAAAGCATCAGTACTTGTATGATCATGGCCTGGCCTGCAAGGCCGGCCATTTTTCTTTATATCGTACAAGTTTAGATGATATGTTCGATGGAGAAGATCAAAAGTCAAGTTGATGGGAGCAGATTTAAGCTTCTAATTTACAAAACCCAAATGATCTCTACTTGTTTTTGCGACTTAATTGATTGCTAAATTAGCTTTTGATCATGAGAAAAGTCAAAGCAGATATATATTATCTTACATGGACTCATCGATCCTGGCCTTGCTAGCTGTAGTACTATATATATATATATATATGCTATTAATATAAATCAAAAGATGTCGTTTTGTGTTGACTATAAAGCTATCATCATTGTTTGGTAAGCCATGATCATGATTTGTTAGAATTTGTTGACACAATTTGAAAATGGATCAAGATGTATTTTGTCCTTTTCAAGTTATTCAAAAGGTGGGCCGGGGTCTCCTCAGCTAAACCTAGCTAATTCCAGGTTCAAGTTATAAGAGCACAACGTACAATAAATAACGGTACTAGAATAAATATCAGTTCTGCTACATACTCCCGGGGAATAATCCCGCCGCGGCTCCAGGGCTGACGTGGTAATTAAAATATTAATAAAAAAATAATAATTATTAAAAAAAAAAGAAACAGAAAAGTAGCGCAGAAAGGTAAACGGGAGGGGGGAAACTTGTGATGAAGAATTCTTGCGTCAATGACCCCTGGTTTGCATAAGAAGTATCCATTCAAGTTGAGATAAATCCTTAAGACGACAGCTAAAACTAGCACGAAGGAATAAAAGTTTTAACTCAGATTTCATAAAAAAATAACAGTGAAACATCCTACTTAAGACATAGAGACAAATAAAAAAAACTTCATTACAACAATTTCAAGCAGCATTCTTTCCAAGAATAAAAAATTGATCAAACTAGAAGCATGATCTTTCACAAAAAAAAAAAAAAAAAAAAAAAGTTATAAGAAGATAAGCACTCTGTCATTACCAGCAAGGTTCTTTTCTTGCAGTGGATCCCCAATAAAAAGCTAAGCTAAGAACGGTTTGCCGGTTCCTGGGTTCGTGTGGGTTCACGAGGTCGTGGAGAAGAGAGGGATGGGAGAAGACAGAGATGAGAGAAAACAAAGGGATGCAGGGGAAGAGGAAATCTAGATCTGGGCTTAGGGTTACCCGGAGAAGAGAGGGATGAGAGAAGATAGAGATAAGAGAAAGCTGAGAGATGCGGGGAAGAGGAAGCAGAGGGATTTTAGCAGCAATAAAACGGCGTCGTTTATCATTTAATGCCACGTAGGCCCCGAGGCCGCAACGGGGATATAAGCCGGTTGCATATAGACTTTTCCAATAAATATTGGCATATTGTTGCTGTTCCTCACATTCTTCGTAAAAGAATTTTATTTTTAAAAGAAAGTATCATCATTTATTCATTTATTAAGAAAAACTTACATATATGATCAAATACATATAGGGATATCCCCATATCAACTATTTGATGCTCTACCAGTACATTACTTGACTGATCTGAATTTCATTGCTGTTGATACTCTCTAGAGACAAATATCTAAGAGGCAATATTCTGTCTAAAGAGAGATTCATTCATAGAAATAGAAGACTCAACCTCTACGGATATAATCGTCCAAGAGACAAATTACTTTTTTATTTTTACTATATAATAAGGAAAACAAGAACGAAAAATGATGGATTACAGTTTGGACCAACTTCGATAGACTTTGACAGCGCATGAAAGAAATAAGCTTGTCTCTTATCTGTCACAAAAGTTAGATATAAAAGATCTGGTGGTGGCAATTCAGTACTTATGGCTAGAAAAGTTGCCGAAAGGGGTGGCACATGAAGACCATGCGCCTGCCACTATCATTTAAACGATTTGCAGTCTGAGAGTTTTCTTGTACTGTGCATCTCTCAAAAGTTGTTGGAAAACTATTCATGATCTGACTTTTTCAAACTCGAATAAAGAAAAATAAACTAAGAAATGAGAGGGAGAATGATGGGGAGAAGAAATAAGAAATGAGAAAATGAAAGAGAGAAGAAGGAGACCTTCTCCTCCTCTGGCAAAAATCAGATTTGGAAGTTTTCTTTTTTCAAAGTGATCAGAGAGAGGGTTCCGGAAGGAGAGAGGGAGGTCAACAATGAGGTTGTTAAAAAGTGAGTAGTTTGTAGTATTACTTCATAAAACAATTACATGCGAAACTTTGTGCATGCATGTGCGTTAAGTAGTTTTTGAAATAAGATCGAGACTGATTCATTCCAACCGAAGCAGAAATACATCTCTGGAGTACCCATGGATTGCACTCGGGCATGCAATATTTAAGTGTACGTGTAGCTAGGTAGGTAACATAACTATGAAGTTGTTATACCTAAAGAAGAAGATCAACAACAAATTAATAGAAACAAAAAGGAGAGAGAGAGAGAGAGAGAGAGAGAGAGAGAGAGAGAGAGAGAGAGAGAGGAAATAATAACTAGCTAGTAGGGGTGTAACCGGTCCGGTTCGGTCCGGTTTTGTACAAAATCTAGGACCGAACCGGTAGGTATCGGTTTTGTATTTTTTAAAATCGATTACGCACCGATTTTCATCCTAAACCGGTATTCCGATTTTATCGGTTTCCGGTCCTGTTTTTCAGTTTTAATAAAATATAAATTTTTTTATAAAAATTCTATTTAAAAGAAAAAACTGATTTAAAAACTTCAGTTTATCATTTACAAAAATCTGCTTTATAAAAAAAATCTGTTATATAAACAAAATTTACTATATAAAAAACTACTATAAAACAAAAAATAAAATAAGAAATCTAGTGTTAAAAAAAAATCTGCTATAATCCTATATTAGACGATTAGTATTAGTGTATATATATATATATATTAGTATTAGTTATAGCTATATAATATATTAGACAATATAATAGTATTAATATTAGACTATTAGTATAGCTATATGTTAGTATTAGTTTTGATGATTTAGTATAACTATATTAGTATGAGTATAACTATAATCTATATTAGAATATTAGTATTAGTATATGTGAGATTATTTTTTATGTGATTAAAAATTATATATAATATAAAATATATTATATATAATATTAATATATAAATAGTACCGGTCCGGTCCAAAACTAATCAAAACCAAAACCGGACCGGTTCCGGACCGAACCGGTACAAAACTGGCACAACCGGTCTGGTCTAGTTTGGTCCGAGCCGGTTTTTCAATTTACCGATTTTTTTTTACACCCCTACTAGCTAGGACGCATATATATAATTCGTTGTAACTTGTTGGGCTCTGAAACTTGATCGAAATATTAAAGCACTTGTACTTTTGCCCTAACGTACATGAATTATTCATATTTCGTATTTTCCCAAATCTTTTTCTGAACACCTAAAAAAGAATGTCAGCATATATATTTTAGAAAAATTCTATATACTAAATTACGAAATTATTTTTATCTCATTATATAAAATATAGCATATTTATTATTATTGAATGATCTTTAATTAAATGATTTTTTATCATCCAATGATGATAAATATATCACATCTTACATAATAGAATGATGGTATGATATATAGCATTACTCAATATTTTAAGATCGGAGCTAGGCAACTGCATGATAATTAGCTAAACCTAGCTAATTCCAAGGCCAAGTTATAAGAGTAGAACGTACAATAATTAACGATTCTAGAATAAATATTGGCATGTTGTTGTTCCTGATCACATACTTGATTATAAAACAATTATTATTATTATTATTATTAATATTATTATTATTATTATTATTATTATTATTATTATTATTATTATTATTTTAAGAA
Organism: Carya illinoinensis; assembly: GCF_018687715.1. Taxonomy (NCBI): domain Eukaryota; kingdom Viridiplantae; phylum Streptophyta; class Magnoliopsida; order Fagales; family Juglandaceae; genus Carya; species Carya illinoinensis. Next base: position 37,455,638 of record NC_056758.1, read on the forward strand.
AAGCGTCATCATTTATTCATTCATTAAAAAAAACTTACATGTATGACCAGATACATGCGGTGATATCTCCATATCAATTATTTGGAGCTCCACCAGTATACTACTTAACTGATCTGGACTTCACTGCTGCTGATATTCTTTACAGAAAAATATCCAAGAGACAATACTTTACATAAACAGATATTCCTTCATAAAAAGGGAGGACTCAACCTCTACAGACATAATCGTCTAAGAAACGAATTCCTTTTTATTTTTACTATACAATAAGGAAAATAAGAACAAAAAATGATGGATTACAATTTGGATCAACTTTGGTAAACTTTGATATCACATGAAAGAAACAAGTTTGTCTCTTTTCACCCACAAAAGTTAGATATAAAAGATTTGGTGGTGACAATTCCAGTGATTCGGCGCGTATGGCTAGAAGTGCTGCCGAAAGGGGTGGCAAGTGAAGACTATGCACCTGCCACTATCCTCCAAACAATTTGCAGTATGAGAGTCTTCTTGTACCACGCGTGTCCCTTAAAAGTTATTGGACAACTATTGATCTGACTTTTTCGACCTCGAATGAAGCAAAATAAACTAAGAAATAAGGGAATGAAATGGAGAATGAGGATAAATAAAAAATGAGGAAACGAGCGGGAGAAGGAGGATTGTCTCCTCTAGCAAATATCAAATTTGGAAGTTTATTTTTTTCGAAGTGATCAGAGAGAGGAGTCAGGAAGGAGAGAAGGAGGTTAACAATGAGGTTGTTAAAAAGTGGGTAGCTTGCTGTAGTAGTACTTCATAAAACAATTACATGCGGAAGTTTGTGCATGCATGTGCGAAGTAGTTTTTGAAATAAGATCGAGAATGATTCATCCAACCGAAGCAGAAATACATGATCTGTGCAGTACCCATGGAGTGTACTCGGGCATGCAATATTTAAGTGTAGGTAGGTAGGTAACAAAACTGTGAAGTTGTTATACCTAGAGAAGAAGATCAACAGCAAATTAACATAAAAAAGGAGAGAGAGAGAGAGAGAGAGAGAGAGAGAGAGAGAGAGAGAGAGAGAGAGAGAGAGAGAGAGAGAGAGAGAGAGAGAGAGAGAGAGAGAGAGAGCGAATAATAGTTAACTAGCTAGGACGCATATATAATTCGTTGTAACTTGTTGGGCTCTGAAACTTGATCGAAATATTAAAGCACTTGTATTTTTGCGCCCCTAACGTACATGACTTATTCATATTTCGCATTTTCCCAAATCTTTTTCTGAACACCAAAAAAAGAACGTCAGCTTATATATTTTAGGAAAATTATATACACTAAATTACTATTTTATTTTTATCTTACTATATAAAATATAACATATTTATTATCATTAAATGATAAAGTAAGATGATGATATGGTATATAGTATTACTCAATATTTAAAGGTCAAAGTTAGGCAACTGCATAATAATTAGCCCATAATTCTCTTATATAGATGCCCCAAATATGGTAGAGAGAGAGAGAGAGAGAGAGAGAGAGAGAGATGTCCTCTAATTTTAGATAGCTCACTTATCATCTAGAAATGCTATATATAATCATTTTTATATACTTTATCTACACTTTACTGATATAAATAGTTATTTTATATTTAAAAAAGCAATGTAGTTAGGGGTGAGCATCGGCCGGTCCGGACCGGCAAAACCGACCGGACCGGCACTATTTGGACCGGACCGGACCGGACCGAATTGGGTCCGGTCCGGTCCGGTCCCATTTTTAAGGGACCGAAAAGATTCGGTCCGGTCCCGGTCCGGGAGTTTTTCACCCCGGACCGGACCGGACCGGACCGAATAGAAAAAAAAAAAATATTATTTATATATATTATTTATATAATAGTATTAGCATATTACTAATATATATAATAGTATACTATATGTATATATATTAAATATATTACAATATAATTACATAAATATTAAAAAAAATGTCATTAAATATTAGCATATTATATAAATATATAGTTATCACTATTACTATTATTACATATAGTTATTAGTTATAGTATAGTTATTATTGCATATATTTATTAGTTATAGTATTATTACTAATAGACTAATAGTATTAGCATATTACTAATATATATATAATACTATATGTATATATATTAAATATATTACAATATAATTACATAAATATTAAAAAAAATGTCATTAGATAAAAAAAAAAAAAAAAAAAAAAAAAAAAAAAAAAAAAATCAACCTTGGACCGAATGGACCGACCGGACCGGACCGGACCGAATAGGACCGGACCGGACCGGTCCTGATGGAGTTCGGTCCGGTCCAGGGTTGGAAAACCCTGGACCGAATAGGTCCGGTCCGGTCCACAAAACCTCCCCGGACCGGACCGGACCGGACCGAACTCACCCCTAAATGTAGTCAATCATATCAGTGAAATGTAAAAAATACGTAAAAATGACTGTACATCAAATTTTTGTAAAAATAATATATAAGATCATGACTTGTATTAAAGACTGGTTTGGATAGTGAGATGAGATGAAAATTTTATAAATAGTAATAAGATAGTTTGTAAATAATAGTAAGAGAGTTTGTGAATAATAGTGAGATAATTCGAGTTGAGTATTTATTAAATTTTGGGAAATGAGAAAAAAATTGAATAAAAAGAATTCTAAAATTAAAAAAGTAAGTCTACAGCCACCAAAGCAATCTCCCAAAAATGTATACCGAATAGTGCATTTCAGTTTTTTTATTTTTCTTTTCTTTTTTTATACATTTTTTAATCATCATAAATATTTTTTAAAAAATATAAAAATCACAACATTATTTAAAAACACTTATTTAATTACTAAGTAAAAAAAATAATTGGGACACACATTCGGGATACAAATTCGGTAGCTTTAGTATTTCTCAAATTAAAATATTGTAAAAATATAGTTTTACACTATTATTTTTGTTTGGATATTTAAAAAAATTAAAATTATTTGTTATTTTTTATTTGAAAGTTTGAAAAAATTATAATAATTAATTTAATTTTGTACTTAAATTCTGTTTAGGAATAAAATTTTAAAAAAGATAAAATCATATTAAAATTTTATATCTCATCTGAAATTAAGAGCTTGCTAGATGCACCTGACGTACACGCTCCAGCAAATGAAGGAGACGGTTCAAATTAGGTTAAAATTGAGTCTGTGAATGCCTATAAAAATGAGGATGAAAAGCAAGCTAGCTAGCTAGGGAACACATAATTATAAAATAAAAAAGGCACCTTCGATCATGGCCTCCTCGCTGGTCATTATGACAAATTTTCGCCCCTGTAAAGTAGGGAATATCCCTCTCCAAGAAGAAGCAGACCACAAAAGGCTATCAAGAAAAAACCAAAGATTTATATCTGACTAATTGGTGAGCAAGGCACTATATAATATATTAATCCGTCGACTTGGGTGACGCGATAATATGCACCAAAAACCATCCGTAATCGAGGCTTAGGGCCGCTGCCCGCAGGGAAAACAGCCCTAGCTGGCCATGAGTACAATAGCCAAACGACGACTTCATTAATTTCCAACTTTTTCAGTTGTTTTAAATTCTCCATCCCTACTTAATTATCACTGACACAAAAAGTTAAATAAAATAAAATTTATAAATTAATGTAATTTTATAAGATTTATTAAGATTATTTTATAATCAAATAATTTTATAATATAATGTATCATATTAAATAACATTAATTTTCTTTTATGATATTTAATATTAAATATCATATTAAATAACACTCACTTACACGAGAAATTCTTTTTGTTTTTGCCCTGCTTTTATACCTATTAATATATACAAACTTGTAATCGTAAGACGCATGTAAATCCATCCCAAGAATGGACTGCAGAAGATCATGACTGCATAATATATTGGAAATTATTCCGTCGGTGGGCTTGCTTTCTGTGTCACGAATAAGACAAGGGATAATTCCATTTCTTGGGAATAATGTAATATACATATAATTTATATATAGTTTATTTGTCTCATTGATTTGGCTACTTTGTACGTAGTTTGGTTGTATTTCAATTTTATTTTATTTTATTTTTTTTTATACCAAGTATACGTATGCAGCATCACCCGCCATAGGGGTTATCTTTATATATTACCTATGTGATATTAAGAGATTGAAGAGGATTATTATGTGATCTCAAACTCGTCAATAGAAAACATTATTATGTATGCAGATCTAGATGCAACCGGCCCTACTGGTATTATATTATTGGGCTTTAGGGTTTGGGCTGGGCCTTATCCCTGTTTCACACCAGCCTCAGATCGGCCCAAAGTGTTCGTTCACACTTTTTTTTTCCCTGTTTTAAATGAAACGGAAACAAATGGCCTCTTGAAAAAGCATTGCTGCAGCCTAAAAGCATTGATACCTCCATATGGATCATATGGATATGGGTAGGTGGTTTATAAATTCTTACTTTTTATAAAGTTTTAATAGAATTCTAATTATATTATTGACTAATCTTTTTAAAGTATAGATTATATAATTTGAGCCTTTTATTAAAGTATTACAAATGATATCAGAGCCTATTTAACTACAAATGTAAAACTTGAGCCATAAGATTGAAAACTGCTTTGGGCTGGGTCCTAGTTCTTATATGAAATATACTTTATTGGGCCTAGTACGAAGAGAGGCTCTTGTTGATCCAAATTATTAGCAAATCGATTTAAAGCCGTTTTATGTACCGTGCCAAAATCTTCTTATTAAATAAATAAATAAATAAATAAATAAATAAGAGGTACTACTCATCATTCCATACTACACATTTTATATATTTTAAAATTATTTTTTATTTTATTTTATTTTATTCTATGTAGCAGTTAAAGATGCCTGCATGGTGTCGAAATATACTGAGCAATAGCAACACGTATGATTTAAATTATAAAATAAAATTTAAATTTTATAAATTAAATCTTACCGTATATACAGTAAGAGGATATGTTCTCTACACTAGCTTACAAATAGGACTCTACGATATATGATCATCAAATGGCTGATCACCAGTAACTAATAATATTTTACAAATTCACACGGAAAGCTTGATTGGTAAATGGTAAAGAAAATCTGAAGGTGTAACATGCATAAACAGCTCAAATTCTCTCAACTCTTTCAAAATGAGCATAAATTTGTATACAGAAGATACTACTTTGTCTGCTAAATCACAACCGTGTGACGAGGTTACTTTCCCTCAATCATTTCCTTATCCATACAGAGAATTTGTTGATTATAGGAACTGATTTCTACGCTTGTTTACCTATGTATTCTGCAATCCGAGTCCGAGCACTACCTTTCCTGTGCAAGGCATACCAAGAAGAATATATCTCTTTCGGCGAAAGAATGAGCTCGATTTACTTCTTGCTGGTTTCTTCTATATCCAAATTGCAATGAATAGTCAATGACCCTTTTAGTTGGCTTCGATCCTTTCCTGAAAAAGAGAGAAACAAAGACAGCCAACCAATTACTTCTAATTTGATTCCAGGTAGTGGGAGTCTCCCAAGCGTTGGGTAAATCAAACCTGGGTTCAACTTCTCCCAATTTGGAATACTCTTCACATCTCCGCGATGATTCAAGCATCCACATCTACACAATTCATGAGAAGTTGCCGTGAACTGGCAATAAACTGTATGTAAGTCTCGATAAGTCTCTTCCATCCTCCCACACAACTCATCTTTGCGATCCATCTCAATAAGAACCTGTAAACAATCCAACAATCAAGCTTGGAAAAGAGGTGTGTGCGTTGGTGAGAGAGAGAGTCCATTTGGAATTGCTACCTCTGCAGCATTGTTCTTAAATGTCGGGAGAAACCGCTGCCTACAGTACTCATTAAATAGAAGAGTGCAGATAATCAGTGGAATGGTAAAACCTGAAGCCACCGATGATTCTTTGATTCCAAAGACCCCAAGAGCAATTATTTGTGATAACACCAATGAAAAAATTGTAGTGTTGTGGGCAATAGGCCAGAACTGTCCCCCACTTTCATATTTTGTAATATACACATTGAGAATCTGAAAGATATACTTGAAAATTTTAAAATGCATCTTTAATGGTATGCCTCTCTAGTCAAATGGAGAGAGAGAGAGAGAGAGAGAGAGAGAGAGAGAGAGAGAGAGAGAGAGAGTAAAACACAACATTTCAACTGATGGGAGCAGAAAAATTTCTCTAGGGAAATGAAGTAAAAAATAAGAAAAAGAATAACATATGAAACATTATACTTCCAGGTTGGAGTAGAGAGACCTAAGAGTAAATTAAACAGTCTCCTGCATCCTATCATTGCCAGTCCATATAATATATAACATCATTTACAAACATCCGACAAGCTCTGGATCCATTGCTTAGCTAAGACTTTTATCAGAATATTAAGATGCACTTACCAAACAAAAAAGAATATTAAGAAGCATTGCCCTTAATGGTATTAATTACAAAGAATCACCCCCCAAAAAAATATTTCATCCTGTTTTCACACACGGATGCATCAAAAAACTGGATAACAAAATGAGAAGCCTATTTCCTTGGCAGGTATTATGCAGAATGAAGGAGAATTCTTCTCATTAAAAACTACAGCATGTTCCAGTTTAGTACCAATCTCACATTGAACGTTTTCCAAATTCTGTGTTTGGGAATGCACACGAGCAATATATGCTTGCTGTGTAGGCGCATAAAAATAAATTATATTTCCATTCTCATCTTCCTCTTCAAGTTCCCTTGTAGTTTAGTGAATCACTTTAACCAAAGCAAACAATGGCATTAACTATGAATGCACTCCCTACTTCACCTTATCACAAACTATTTATGAATTGGTGATTCCCCACTTAATTAAATTGGATACTTTTCACTCTACGAGATACTTTAGTTAAAAAGAAGTCCTAAATATCTTAAACTACCATAAAACATTTGGATTTAAACCATGCTTTTCCATTTATGCCTCAAATGATAAATCGATATAATTATTCTTAAGATGGGGTTTAAGTTAATAAGCTCACAGCTTAAACCCAAATTCTGCATGGCATGAAAATTTAGGTTAGTAGATTTATTAGGCATGTCCATTTTTTAAAGGCATTGAATCTAACCCAGTGCGCTAGTCTTAGTACTCCACATCATTATTCTATATCACGATTTATGATAAATGTAGGTCTAACTCAGATACAGATTGATGGAAGTTGATCCATCTCTTCTTTTCTTTTTGTTAGGTTCTGCAGTCTTCCATTTTTCTCCCTCCCTTAATTAATCACTGCACCATTATCATTGCTCCAGGCTGTTCTCGGTGCAAATAACTCTCTGTTCACTATTCAACAGAGTCTGCACATTAAATAATCCTGCCAACTTCACTTCCCATAACCTTATCGACCACCTTTCCTATGTGATGGCAACCCCCATGCAGAAAATTCTCTAGGCTGTTTTGCGTCATAGGGCTTCTCTCTAAACCATAACTATGGCCCAACTTTCACTGAGCAGGCGCTACCGGATATTTTACACCGTACCTATATTTAAAAGGCCCCTTTTTCTCCTCTCTAAGAATATACTGGTTTCTGGTAATAAACATGCGATCACCTTGACAGAAGAAATCAGGTACTAAAAGAGACAAGGGTGTAAAACCAAAATCTGGTTGGAGATATACACATTAAAAATATACATAAGTTTACGACCATAATGAATGAGCATTCAAACATATTCTGTAACTACAATAGAGAATGGAAGCAGTTCTGTAGCATGGACAAGATATATGATGAAATTACAAATTAAAGGCCTTGTCTAAAACTACCCACATTCAAACTGCATATACAAACAGAAAGACTAATATTATTATTAAAGGTAACAGAGGATTCAAAGCACTCACCTGGTTTTTATACACAAGGTAAGCAAGTGCAAAGTAAATCAGCAAAAAGGGCAATATCAAGGGCGTAAGGATGGAACATGTGAAGCCAAGAAATCCAAACAGGAGGAGTCGTGGGACTTCTGTATGGTATGGAAAAGATAAAGGGCAATGGGAAAAATCATCCTTGATTCTGAGTATGAATCTTTTCACCAGGTTGCAGAAAAGAGCAAAAACTTGCACCACCTCACATGACAGACTGGCCCACCCAGATGTTAAAACATAAGTCGTGAAGAATCTAGCCTGCAACAATTTAACAACCCAATGTAAAAGGCTTTTACATTTGCCAGAAGAGAGATAAAATACTGAAAAATCTTTATTTACCCATATAAAACTCTTAGTTCTAAAGCCTACAGTCACAAATTGAAAATTGATATTGCTAAAAACTGCATAACAAATGACAAATCCAGAGACTCAAAGCATTAGACAATGTAAAATACTGCATGGAAGAAATATTCTGCCTGGAGTAGCACAATCAGATAAAGGTAAATAACAAATTAACATTGAAATCGAAGAACACTACCTGTCTCGGCACAGCTTTGGCAAGTTGTGCAGGTATGTCTTTTACACTAGAAAATACATTCAGTTGGCTGATAACAGATCCCGTAAAAACATTAACAAAAAATACATTCCAGATGGTGAAGTACAAGACTTTGCAGCACGCGCTCTTTTTCCTTCCACTACGAGAAATAGAACCCTCAACAGCTGAAAATAGCATCATGATTGGTGGGACTGTATACAAAGCTAAAATCAAAATCACGCTTGGAAGGTAACCTGTTACCAGCTGGTTCATATATTTCCTGCACCAGGGCAAAGGATAAGTTCACTTGAAAATGTGAGTGTTGCAGGGTGAATATAAAATCTACCAGCTTTTAAATCAATGCCATCTCAATTATTTCATGCACATCGCTACTCTCAAAAACTACAATGTTAACAATTCAAAGAGAAAAATTATTAGCACCAGACTAGGAGGTCAAGGGGGCGAATGATTAATAACTTCGTCAAATATCTGAAGAGTTTTAAAGGCAACCTTTCTATGCATAGAACAGATTGCACGAATTCAAAAGATAAAAACGTATTATGTTAAAAATGTTAGGTTGCCATCCAGACCTACATACAACTTAGTTCACTATGCTTGTTGCCCAGAGTAAATTATAGTTCATTGTTATATTCTAAACAAACTAGGTTATGTCATAGTGGTTCATTAAAAATTAACAAACACTCTTTTTATGAGCTTAGGCATTCCATCGTGAATCTATAGACATATGCTGTGTAGCTCCCAACAAATTAGAATTGCCTGTTTAAAAGAAAAGCCTCGGAATCTCAAATCTCCAGTTCACGAAGAGAATGTGCACTCTAACACTTCTTATAAACACAAAACACCAACATATCAACCATGCCAAAGTTACCCAGATCAAGTGAATTCTAAAACTAATAAATACAAAACAAAATCTATCATCATCATGATGCTTATCCTTTTTTCTGAGCTATCACAATATTTACTTACTTCTTTAAAAGTCCTCTCAAAAATGGAAATGTTTGCTGTAGCTGATCTAGCTGAGTTAAGCCTTGTACAAATGTTATGGGAATAAGAAACACAAGCACAAAGGCAATGGCAGCCATAAGTGTTCCTATCTTACGGATCCAGAGTTGTCTATATGGTATACAAAGGTTTGACCAATAAACATCATGAGGTTCTGGAGCCAAGTCTGTCACCCATAACATCGGATTTGAAGCTTGAAGAACCTCTGCAGTAACAGTGGCAGCATAGCGAGTTTTGAAAAAAACAAAAGCAGCTGCACACTCCTGTTTGGACGAAAAAATGCTTTAGGCTGCTGGTGACAATTTTAAAATTTAACAAGCAATTGAAAAGTAAGAGGTAATTAATTAATAGTAACCAAATCAAGATTAAAAAAAATAAAAAATAAAAAAAGAGTACTACTGAAGAATGGTTGAAAAACCCAAAAGCTATAATGAGATAAATGATATTTGCAGACAATATCATGCACACCACTGCCATAAGCCACTATCTTCTATTTAGAAGAAATTATAGGTTTAGGTAACAACTCAAACAAATACAAGACGTCTGCAGTGATGTGTACTGGTATACCATATGTGGCAATTAACCAACTGTTGAACTGCATTGAATTGAAAGCAAACAGAGCTACCATACATGTCTAGTTTGAAGAGTACCAGTACAAAGCACGTGTGCATGTCAAACCTAGGTAAATTAAATAACACTACATCTTAATGTAATCTTTTTTTATTTTTTTATTTTTTTAATGTCGGGGAACCTGTCCAACAAGGCAGGGCCGTTCGAACCCACCCCTGCAAAGTAAACCCCGGTCAAATCTCAAGGTAATCTAATTGTAAAAAGATGTGCATGATAATGAAGAGGAAATTTCCCTACATCACCACTCTCAAGCTCTATTACATATATAGGTTTCAATTACAGTAAAATGACCAACTACCATGTAACAAATTTCCCTTACCAACATATTATTTCAATCCCTAGCAACTCTTCTAACACTCCCCTCGAGTTGTAGCGTATATCACATATGCCTTGCTTAGAGCAAATGAACATGCTAGCGACCTCAATATGCTTGGTTGTTTCATAAAATGAAAATCATCCAAATAGACTCAGTACCAATGTAAGACTTTGTGAACATGTCAGCTAACTAATGGCGTAGATAATACTCCAGTATCTTTTCGATAAGTATACTTCAACCATAACCAATCTTTTCGATAAGTATGCTTGGTTCTTTCATGAAATACTAGATTTGATGCAATATGTATCAGAACAATGAGATAGGAGTAAAAAATCCAATTTCCTGGAAAAACGTGTTGCAACTATGTCAACTCACTAGCAGCAAGAGCCATTGCCCCATATTCAGCTTCAGCACTAAACTACACCACTACTGTTTGTTTTCTACTTTTCCAAGTAACCAGGTTATTGACTAAGAATGTACAATCCTCTTGTAATAGACTGTCTATTGGCGTCGACAAAACCTTCCGCTCTAAGATTTCCATTTCGTTTATATGATAACCTAATTCCAGGGGCTCTCTTTAGAGACCAAATGGAATGGGTAACAGCTTCCAAATTTGAAGTTCTAGGAGCTTCCAAAAACTGATTAATGATACTCTCAGCATATGAAATATCTCATCTGGCAAAAGTAAGACAATTCCACTTTCCTACCCAGCACAATATCTACCAGGATCTTCATACAATTCACTATCATCCTCTAGTAATTTCTGATGCTATCAATAGAAAGATCAACTAGACAAGTGCCCATAAGACGTCTCTTCTAATAGATGAAACACATACTTTCTCTGAATAAGTTAATACCTATCCGAGATCTAGCCACTTCAATACCCAAATCCTTCGAGTGAAACAATTGCCGCAAAAACTGTTTAATTAAGCAATAGCTCCTGAATCCTCTCTGGTGATAACAATATCGCCTACATATACGAAGAGCATAGGTTGCATCAGTATGGAAATGATTTATTGACATCTCCCTGACATATCTAGAGATCAAACTCCAACACCGCTTCAAAGAGTTTTGGAGGTTGCTCAATGTAAACTCCCTTATAAAATCACCATGCAGGGAAAATTTTTTGACATCTGATTGAAGTAAAGGCCAATCAAGATTAGCAGCAGGAGACAAATAGAAGAGATATTTTCAACCGGAGAGTATTCCCCATCATAATCAAATACCATATATATGGGTCCAACCTTGGCAACCAAACGAGCCTTCAGTCTTCCAATACTCATTGGGACTAAACTTAATTTTATATTGGGTTCGTGAAAGTGGATAGGTAGAATTAAAAAGTAGTTTGAATGTAATTTTTAAGGTAGTTTTTTATTGATTTTTGTAGAAGTTTTTGTTTGAATAAAATATTTTAAGGTGGTTGTTTTTTTATTGGTTTTTGTAAAAGTTCAAGAGTTTTTTACTTTGTTTGCCAGATGTTACTGGAAAATGTTCTGAAAAATGTTTGGTTTAAAGTCGAAAAATGTTTGTGAAAAATTTTGAAAAAATTATAAAAAACCACTAAACCAAACAGGGCCTTTGTTTGCCAGATGCTACTGGAACAAGCTCCTGAGTCCCATTTTGATTGAAGTTCGCAATTTCTATCTCCATGGTTTGCCTCCAACCAGATCCTGGCAAGGCATCCTCCATCCAAAAGATAGATGTAAATAAAGCAAGAAAGGGAAGGAGACAAAGAATGAGTCAAAACAAACTAGGTGATAGGATGATGCATGTTATAAGAACATTTACCTTTTCAAATCGCTATTCACAATGAGTTGAATGGACATAAGAACACTGGATACAATGACGATAAGGATGATGGTAGAGGTATATAAATTGATGGTTGAAGGCAATCGGTATAGATTTTAGTTGGAGCAGTTGAACGTGTTGTAGTTAATAACTAGAAACTGGACTTGGCAGATATAAAACTGGAAGCAGAATGGGCGAAACAACAAACTTAAAAGCAAAAAATGGGACATTGGGAAATATGAAGTAGAGCCGACAGGCTTGACATTTGGATTCATGAACCAGCATTGAACAATAGGAATGTAGCAACAATATCCCTTTTGTGTTGTAGAATGACCAAGAAACGCGCATTTTGTAGCATGCGGATCAAATAGTGGTTGCAGTCAACATTTTACAAGAGAGACAGAAGGATAGATTTCCTTCTAAGAAAGAAAACCTTCAACCTAAAGCATTCAAAACTACACCGAATGGTTTAACCACAAATATATAATGTCTAGATAATTCCCACCCAGCAACATCCCCCCTTCCCATCTAACCACTGACGCATTCAACCTAAAAAAACGAACCCTACTTACTAATATGTGTACAGATATAAGTGAACCCTCCCCCCATATTAAATTTGCTATTCCATCTGCTAACTGACCTAACCAAAAGGGCTGGCATATCCAAAAAAAAGCTGGACAGGTAGGTAGAGCAGTTCACAGTGCAAAACTGGAGATTAAATGCCTAAGAAAACAGAGAGGGAGAAGAATCCAAACATAACTTACACAGTTGGATGTGCATAAATACTAAATAATCCAGAAATCAAATATATTTAAATAAATTCATGCCAAGGTTTGTGACCTTTTCTATTTTAGCCAAATCCATATGAATGAAGCCAGATTTTCCCCTAACATTATCCATCTCACTCGAAATGATCGTAAAAGAACTTGTAGGTGCTCCACAAAGACCACGTTGCATTAAACTTGGCTTGCAGTTCTGTTCAAAAGAAGCATCCTTAAAAATCATGTACATCTTCTCTGCATCGCTCTGCAAACATTAACCATATCTTAGAGATCCAGCTAGAGATTATATGGACTCGGAAAGATTTTATCTCAAAGAATGAACTCAACCAAACTTGACTCAAAACAGCAAAATGCAACAAAGCCCCCTCTCCAACTACCACGATGAGAAATTCAAACAAAGCACCAAATACAAATGTTAGAAAGCTGTAAAGAGCCACATAGCATATGGAGTATTGAATATACTCAGCAAGCATAAAGATCAAAGACTGCACTCAGTGTCAACTTAAGATTGAATAATGAAACTTATGCCAATGGCCAAAGCGAAGTGGAACTTCATAAAGCAAAAAAGAATGCAGCACAATCAGTTTGTCCTCATATGGAAGCATATAAAATATGAATGGGGGGGTCTGGTAGGACAAGAAGATAATTGCAGAATTAACCGCGTTCATTAAACAGACAAACAGAACAACAAAGTCAATTGCAATTATCCCTGTGCAATGATGATACATGTGCCAATCAAGATATTTTAAGAAGATGGCCTTAAAAGACCAAGATAAAGGAAGATAATATATATATATATATAGCAAGAATGCAGCTTTCAATTGTCTGAATAAAATTAAATGATCAACTGACAAAAATTGTTAAAAAAAAACAAAGGATTTTCCATTCTCTTCAATCACAAAGCAACATCAAGTAATCATTTGGAGAAAAAAGAAAGTCACAGTCCAAATCACAATCCTAATCAGGTTACAAAAGATAATGATTTATAATATAAATTGCTTTTTTTTTTTTTAACGATGTGAAACCTCAACAAGGCAGAGCTATTCGAACTCACTCCTAAGGAGTAAACGCCTTGCTACATGAACTCACCCACCAGAACCATGTACCAAGTAATCCAAGGGAACTCTAGTATGGAATCAAACCCAAGATGTCTTGGTTTACAACTCATTTCGAGCTCTCCATTTGACCACAAAGTTACCCCTTGATGAGTAAAACCTAGAAAAATTCTTAAAGTAGAGAATGGGTAATCAATTATGAATCATAACAAAACATTAACTGAAACTGTCGATGCTCTCATACTAAAAGATACAAGACATGCTTGATTATTAACAAAAGAGGTAATGCACTCCCCCAGACTTGCAAAAATTTTCTCACAAGAAGGATATAAAAGGAACCCATCCAAAAAGCATTAAAAACTATGCTAGGCCGAATATAAGTGAATGCTCCGTACAGAAAAAAAGAAAAGAAAAGTAGGGGTTCCAATTTCCAGATGTTAGCATGTAAACCAGAATGAAGATTTAATAAACCAGGAGAAATTCAAATGACAGACAGATTAGGGGATTTAAAGAGTGGCTGAATATAGATAACAAATTCCTCAGTTAAAATGTATGCACACCATCAGCTTCTGAACTCTACCACACCGATACACCATTTGGTGTGACAAGTAGCTTGATGAATGATACTTAGTGAAAAAGTTTTTCACTGAATCACTGTATGTTTCTTGTGAAGACCGGGGAATAGCACGGATAAGAACTGTAAAATGACTTGGATTTGGAGGAGATCTGGTAATACGTTCTAGCCTCATCTTAGTAATGCTCTTGTACTCCTACAATTCATATGAAACAAAAGAAAAGTTAAAAATAACCTTCAAACAGAAAATCAGCTACACAAAGTAGAATGCAGATGGCTGCAACCCTTACAAAGTAAAGAAGAATACAAGCGGAGCAGGTTATGATGTATAATGCGAGACAATGAGCCCAAAGCCTGAAAAGAAAAAGAAGAAGGAAAAAAAAAAGAGAGAGAAAGAGTAACCAGTTTACAGCTGTATTTTACCAAAAAAAACTCAAACTATCAAAGGCAGTTACTATGTGACTCAAAAAAAAAAAAGTGGTTACTATGTGACCATCGAGAAACGGTAAGTAGTAAAACAGCAAGGTTTTAAGCTGCTCGAGTTGACTTCTACTCAAACCAATATTGTTTTTGAAGCAGTCTACATGCCTCAGGAAAGCATCTAAATAATTGTTGAGGAAAATAAATACAGCAGATACTTCATTAATTTAACAATGGTTTGACACATCAACAAAATATATCTCATACCACTTTGAACCTTCTTTAACATTCTCAATCGTAAAGACTTCCAGCGGTTCTGAAGGAATTTTCTTGTGACGCATTTCTTGACCATAATAATTCACCGGAAGCACAAGAAAAAAGCAAATGATGACAGCAATGGAAAAGATTCTGATGCTGTAGAAAATTAATTAGCACCAGTAAGTAAACTTGAAAAAACCACAAGTAAAATACTGTTCCTACATATATGAAAATGAGACTGAAAGTTAACTATAGAAACATGGATCAAAATAAAGACCGATTTCAGAGATATTTCATAACTGCAAAACGTATATGCACACGAAAGAGCAGATAGTTACAAAATAAACAAGAGTGCCAAGAGCATAACAGGAAAAAACTGCCACGACAACTGGAATAAAAGAATGGGCAACTACAAAATGGGGTTAATCAACAAAACAGAGGAGTTAATAAACAAAAAAACACATTTAAAACACCATGTCATTAGAAACGTGTTATGATATATGTTTCAACCATGTGGATCACATGTACAAGCTAAGTCAGCTAGAATTCCCAGTGATTTAACAATGCCTACGCTAGATTACACTTCCCTAATTTATAACCGAAAGAAGACTTGAAAGAAAAGAATGTCTGTCCTTATGAAGAAGAAAGGAAATTGGATGAACTTAAGAGCCTCTTTTTCAACACTTTTTTCCTTTAAGCCCTAACTATAGCTTCAAATGGACTAAGCTTTCCTGACTTGTATCAACTTCTACTTCTTAACTAAGTGTTTTCTCCTGTACACGCCCCATGTACTTAGGCTATGCCTACTAATTATTACCTATAAAGTTTCTGTTTGCCTCTCCAAATAAAGAAGAAGAAGAAGATATGCACCAAAGATAAACAGGCTCTTGATCCCAGCTTCGTCATCTTAAGCACTTGTGCAGTATCAATAAGGGAAGCGTAGAACTTAACAGACATTAATTAAAAAAAACAAATCGATACAATGGTGGCATGTCCACAAAAAGTACAAGAATATGATCTCACTCAGAAAGTTTCACAACAAAAGAGAGATGAAAAGTACAGGATAACAATAATCCATGCCAAACCATCAAACAAAACCAACTATAGCTATCTTTTTCAAAAAATCCACCATCAAAAACTGGCATAATCTTCATTGTTTTAGTAACCAGCATATTATAAGGCACAGGCATGGATCTATCAGCTTTACGGTCAACAAGTTTTAAGGAGTAAGTAATCACCTGAAAACAACTATCCTAAGAAAAACCACAGCATCCATGCCACCAGTGCCATATATCTCTTCTTCAGATGTTTCCCATGCTTTCACTATCCAACTAGGGGAAGGAACAAACCTCTCGAAGCAGAAAGGATCACTACGTCTTGAGCACACTGGAGCAAGCCGTCGTCCAAAGTACACACTTACATTGCTTGGTTGTTTTCTCAATATGGAATATAACGATAAAAGGACCAAACACACCCCTGTATTGATTCCTGCAGAAGTTAAAAGAGCGGAAATGTTCATCTCCGCCTACTATATTTGCTAGTGTCAAGCATACTAGAATCCAAGAAGATAGACATAGGATCTCCAGATTGTTTCCATAAACTGCCAGGAAAAAATCAAAGATATTAACATCACTTCTACCTTAAACATGAGCGAGCGCATACGAAAGTAGAGTATGGAACTAACACAAGCAACGGCGTTAAAAAAATAATTAACTGCAAGGTAAAAATTAAAAAAAATAGTAGCGATAACTTGACATTTACAGAAGCACCAGAGACAGAGAGAGAGTTAGCAACTATAGAAAGCATTTAGGGAGGAAGATGCCCACCCATATATTGCATGTTACAATGATTTTGAACATGCAGGCACGTGGAAATGGTATAAGTAATTTTATGTGGCAGTAATTCCAATAATAAAATAGGACAAATTTTACAAGCCATGGCAATAAGTCAACGAGCTCAATCAGAATCGCACTGGCATTATTGCACAAGATACAGCATAATGCTAAATGTCTAAAGAAATTTTTAAAATTTGATCGGATTTAGAGCAAAACAAAGTACAACACTTCGTCCTTGGTGCTAACCTACTCAAAAGATGGCTTTTCTATGCATTATTTTTCTGCAGAATCATGATTTAATCATTTCATCGTCTAAAATTGAAAAACTGCACATTGCAATTTTTTTTTTTTTTTCCTGGAATTGCAGGTTAGAAACTCAACCCATTGCTATATTTAAAACCAAGAATCATGAAAGCGAAGTAGAATACAAGCAAAAACCGTAAAACTAACCATAAAGAAACCCAGGGAGAATTTAAATAAGACTTTGAGAACAACTGTATAAATATCACACAATCTCACAGATGCACGTGCACAGATATACAAAAAAGTGGTAGAGCGCAATAAATTAAAGATATAAAACGAAAATAGGGTACCCTCAGAAGAACTCGTCGGCTATGAGAGTAATGCCGAGCGATCGGATTCCTGAAAAGTAAAAACTCGAGGTGCACCGAACGGTCTCCTAAGAAGCATAGATAAATCGAAGAAACGAAAACTCCAATCCAGTCAAAACTTGTACGCCATTGAGGCGCTTTGCGTCGACTTCACAGAAACAGGAATTGGGTTTGATTGGAAGGGAAAGAAAGGAAACCCAAAAACCTAGATTGATTCGAAAAGAGAAGGAAAAAAAAAAGGAACTAAAAAAGCCGCTGATCTTTCGCAACGGCATGCAATAATGTCTTTATGGAGAATCGCAAAAATTCGTGACAACGTCACGTCCTGTGCTAGTAACTGAATGAGAAACCAAAAGCATCGCGGAACTAGGAAGTTAGGAACCGCCATATGGCAAAAAGCGGGAGAACGGTCCAAATCGGAAAGTCATTTAACCGCTCAACCGCCTTCCTGTAGGAGACAGCGAGAGGGAGACGCACACACAGCGGGGTGAATTTTCCAAATAATATCACCCTACATCCCAGTTTACCATATTAAGATGCGCTCGAGTTCCTGAATTCTTACGTGAGTATTGGGCCTACGCTATCTAAAGATAAGACTGGGCCTACTGATAATTGAACGGGTCCAGGTAAGGAATCCGACCCATAGGAAGCCCAAAAAAAATACAACCTCAAAAATATCTCACCTTCATCAGTCTGTCTTGTCTATCCCTATCCACGACCAGAAAAGAAAAGACAGGTCTATTGGAAAAAACTAATGAATGTGCAAAAAGCTGGATGTGTAGCATCATCCATTTGGATGAAGGTGTGGTCTAGGACATTGGAAACTGTAACTTTCGCTTTGAGGGAGAGATTTTCTGGTTTTAGTGCCCCATGCCCCAGTTAAATGCATGTTGTCTTCATAAAGTAGAAGAAAAAGGTCTATGCAGTTTCAAAAGAGAAATAAGTGGATTCTAGTTGAACCACTGGGTAGTATGAGAAGCAAATATCATTAATAATTTCGGTTTCCAAAGACAAGCATAACAACTTGGAAATAAGTATCAATTGAATGAATTCTATTCTCAAGTCAGTATTTAGAACATATTCGATAAAATATTTATATGTATAATTTGATTTAAAAGATAAATTTTAAAATTTAAATATTAAGTAATCATGTGAATCGATTGAATTGCTCAATTTTTTTTATATAATATATATATATATATATACAGGTCAAGTGTACATGTTATTCCCGTGTGTTATAAAATAACCATCTTTGTAGTTACAAAAGGTTTAATGTTATTATGATATAATAATCAATAGTTTTATTTTATATAACTATTCTGTTTGCACTGAAGATAAACCCTCTATTTTCTCTCTCATACGCTCTGCCTTTTAAACGGCCGATATGTACAGAATGAATCAATTAGGGTTTACACTGTATAGCTTATATATATATATATATATATGTTACAAGAGATGCCAACACGTGTAAGCAATCCAGCAGCTCAACTCATAAACCTCCTGAAGGAAGCACAGGCTTCTTATGTGATTTAATCAGCTCAGTATTAATCAACTTCAACGATCAAGATTTGACCATTTGTTCATCATCCTTTAATCAAACGCTTCAAGAGAGCACATTAGTAGATTAAATAAAACGTAACAAATAAATATATTGACATACATATTACACATCTCCACCTTGGCAAAACATTTATTTGCCAAAAGATTTTTAAAATAATCCTTATCATTGGCTCATTCATGCATTGTCCCTCTAAAAGGGACCAACTCTAGACTCCATACCTACTAAGTTCAGACAGTGTCTGAACTTGGACCAAGAGACTGACTTGATCATCATATTTGAGGGGTTATCCTCAGTTGAGACCTTTTCCACACCTACTATTTTAGATTTTATAACATCCCTTACAAAGTGAAGCTTCACATCAATATGTTTTGATCTTTCATGAAAAACTTGATTTTTAGTTAAGTCCAGTGTGCTTTGATTATCACAGTGAACTGTGATATTACCATTGAAAATATTTAACTCACTAGCAATACCTTTTAGCCATATGGCCTCTTTAATGGCTTCTGTCAATGCTATATATTCAGCTTTTGTGGTGGACAAAGCCCACAGATTATAGGTGTGATTTCCAACTAATAGCTCCCCCAAAAGCAGTAAACACATAACCAGTTAGTGACTTCCTAGTGTCTATGCTTCCTACGAAATCAGAGTCTACAAATCCAGCCAATTCACAACCCTTTACAACATTTTTTTCAAAACTAAGACCCAAGTTAGTAGTGCCTCCTAGGTACCTTAACACTCATTTGATAGCTTGCCAATGAGGTTTTCTAGGGTTATCCATAAACCTACTAACTATACTAACTGCATAGGTCAGATCAGGCCTGGAACAAACCATCGCATACATTATACTTCCAACCATGCTAGCATAAGGGATTTGTTACAAAAAACTGATATCTAAGTCTGTTTTAGGGGCATGATCTGAGGACAATTTGAAATGCTGTCCTAAGGGTGTAATTATAGGTTTTACATGTTCCATACCAAATCTATTTAGAATTTTAGAAATATAATTTTTCTGAAATAAATATAGCATTCTAGCACTTCTATCTCTTTTAATTTCCATTCCTAAAATTTTCTTAGTAGGGCCCAGTTCTTTCATTTCAAATTCTGATTTCAGCATGCTTTTGACTTGATTAATCAAAATAGTGTCTTTACAAGCTATTAACATATCATCAACATACAAAAGGAGATAAACACATATTCCTTTTTCTTCCTTGTAATAGACACAACTATCATAATAGCTTCTTTTAAAATTATTGTTAATCATGTGTGTATCAAATCTTTTATACCACTACCTAGGTGATTGTTTAAGACCATATAAAGATTTTTTAAGTAGACACGCTTGATTACTTTTAATTTTATTAGTAAGACCTTCAGGAGGCTGCATATAAATTTCTTCCTCAAGTTCTCCATGCAAAAAAGCAGTTTTAACATCTAATTGTTCTAAATGCAGATTTTCAAAAGTTGTATAAGCTAACAGTAGCCTAATTGAGCTATGTTTAACCACTGGAGAGAAGATTTCATTGAAATCAACTCCTTCTCTCTGTGAAAACCCTTTGGCTATAAGTCTAGCCTTATACCTAGTCCCTTCTACCCCTGGTATGCCTTCCTTTTTCTTATAGATCCATTTGGATCCTATAAGTTTTACCCCCTTAGGTTTAGGTACTAAAACGCAGGTTTTATTTTTATTAAGAGATTCAATTTCCTCCTGCATAGCAAGAACCCATTTTGAGGAATCATTGCTATTTACTGCCTCTTTATAGGTCCTAGGTTCTTGGTAGACCATTTCATCAGATACAATTAGGGCAAACATAGTGAGATCTGCCTACCCATACCTTATAGGTGGTTTTATAACTCTTTTTTTCCTATCTCTTACTAGGTTATAGGAGTTAGCACCATCTAGATCTTTGTCCCCTGAGTCTTCTTCCTCAAGTTTGCTACTTTCCCTAATTTCAGGTTCAGATTGGGCACTTTCTTGCTCCACCTCAATCTGAGATCCACTTGGAGACTGGTCAGTTTTAGGATCACCCTTTTTCTCCTGTACCTGAGCCATTTGTGACTCATTCAAGGTCACATCCCTGCTCACAATGCAGTTATACCTACCAGGTCCATTTACCCAAAGTTTGTAACCCTTAACCCCTTCAGGATACCCTATGAATATGCACTTGAGTGCCCTAGGTTCCAACTTGTCAGTTTTTGAGTGTGCATAAGCAACACACCCAAAGATTCTTAAGTAGTCATAGCTGGGAGGTTTTCCAGACCACAACTCATGTGGTGTTTTAAACTCTATGGTAGATGATGGACATCTATTTATGATATTTACAACGGTAGTGGCAGCCTCTGCCCAGAATGTTTTGGGCAGCCCTGAGTTTGACAACATACATCTTGCCCTTTCTAAGATAGTTATGTTCATTCTTTCAGTTAAGCCATTTTGTTGGGGTGTTTCCCTCACTGTCTTATGCCTAAGAATTCCTTCTTTTTGATAATATATATTAAACTCATTTGACAGAAATTCTAGACCATTATCAGTCCTGAGAATCTTGAGTTTTCTACCTACTTGGTTTTCTACTAGAGTCTTCCACTCCTTAAATTTTTCAAAGGTGTCCCTCTTATTTTTAAAGATGTATATCCAGACATTTCTAGAGTAATCATCCACTAAAGAGAGAAAATAACTCCCTCCACTGTATGAATTCACTCTTACTGGTCACTATAGATCTGAATGAACATAATCTAGGGTTTGTTTAGTGTTGTGGGTTGCTGACTTAAAACTAACCCTCTTTGCCTTTCCATAAATACAATATTCATAGAAAGGTAAGTTGCCTAGGTTTTTATCACTTAGCCATCCTTGTTTTTGAAGTTCTAAGAGTCCCCCTTGACTTACATGTCCAAGCCTCCTATGTTATAGTACAGCTTTGTTTTCTACTATGTTCTGAGCTGGAAATGCTTCCCCAACTACTGTTTTCCCAAGTAGTGTATACAATTCATTTTTAATTACTCCTTTCATAATGACTAGAGAGCCTTTAGTAACTCTAAGAACCTCTGTCTCAGATTTGAAGATGTATCCTGCCAAATCAAGCATGCCAAGAGAAATTAAATTTCTCTTTAGTTCAGGTATGTACCTAACCTGTAACAGCCCGCTAGAAATTTAATTGTGAAATTTCTATTAGCTTTAGAAATCTCGTGAAGACCTCATAAGTTTTCACGAATCGACTAATCGCATAAGTTTTAGCCTGTCAACATAATTAGTGTTATCACTCACTTTGGTGCCAGAAATGCGATTTTAATTATTTGAGATAGTTACAAGTGTCAGAATACATTATAGTCTACACTACTATGCTTAATTGAATATTTAGGATTTTTCAGTACTAAGTTTATTACGTTTATTTTTGGAGTGAATAGTAACCTCGGTAAACGTACTAAGCTCAGTGTTTTCAAAATCACAGCGTGTAATGTCTAAATTAGGTTAGCGAAATTTTATTTGGACACTTGGCAAGATCTTAACCACACATAATTAATAGTATTAGATACTTGGCACAAAAAGAAACCATTAGATGGAATTGTGAAGGAAAATCAAGGTGTGAGATCATGACACCTAAGCAAAATCTTTTTCATCTGATCAACCAAATTGAGGCCCACTAAGGCCCACGAATTTGGCCACCTTGGCAAGGCTTCTTGGAGAAGTTTCCTCCCCCACTTGGCAGATCATTCATTGCCACAAGCTGCACTCAATAGTATGGAGGAACCCACCCCATCAAGCACCATGCCCCATAGCTTTTGTCCTTTGCCCCCCACTATCCTTCACTTCATGTCACACGTATACCTCCACTCAATGATCATTAAGGTCCAAATAATTCCCCTACAGAAGTCTTGAGTCGTGCAAGACACTTTTACTTCACTTTAATAATTTCTTCATCCTGTTCTTAGAGAGAAACGCAAAAGAGCTCTCGGACAGATTTATGGGTCTTTTTGCGTGGAGATTTTCAACCATTTTTCCTCGTGATCGCACTTGAAGTTTTATAAGAAACGCGGAGATCGAGGTAAGTTAGCTTTTAACTTACTAGCAGTTTACTGTGTATGTGTGCTAAGTAAAGGAATTACAGTGTATGTATGTATGTTATCATATATGTCATGCCATGCCAAGTTATCACGTAATTGTCTATTATACAGAATTTATTCTGTCATCAATTTTTATCTGTTACATAATATATTCTGTCATGTATTACTGTACATTACAAGTATGTCATGTTAAATATGTTGTCTATTATATGTTATGTTATGTTACGAAATATTTCTATCTCAAGTTGGTCATGTATTTCAAGTTATGTTCAAGTCACGTTATGTTACGTCAGGGCTTCAGTCATTTCGTATTCCAGTCACGTTTCATCTTGATTACTTATGTATGGGGTCACAGCAATTGTGATATATACACTAGGTGAGACACAGCAATTGTGACACGTAGAATACATGGAGCCACAACAACTGTGGAGTATGTATTTAAGCAGTTAAAGAATAAGTTTCCGTAGAATACATGGGGCCACAACAACTGTGGAGTATGTATTTACACGTAGAATACATGGGGCCACAACAACTGTGGAGTATGTATTTTTCATGTTAAGTCAAGTTTCCGTAGAATACATGGGGCCACAACAACTGTGGAGTATGTATTTACACGTAGAATACATGGGGCCACAACAACTGTGGAGTATGTATTTTTCATGTTAAGTCAAGTTTCCGTAGAATACATGGAGCCACAACAACTGTGGAGTATGTATTTACACGTAGAATACATGGAGCCACAACAACTGTGGAGTATGTATTTTTCATGTTAAGTCAAGTTTCCGTAGAATACATGGGGCCACAACAACTGTGGAGTATGTATTTACACGTAGAATACATGGGACCACAACAACTGTGGAGTATGTATTTTTCATGTTAAGTCAAGTTTCCGTAAAATACTTGGGGCCACAACAACTGTGGAGTATATATTTACACGTAGAATACATGGGGCCACAACAACTGTGGAGTATGTATTTTTCATGTTAAGTCAAGTTTGTGTAGAATACATGGGGCCACAACAACTGTGGAGTATGTATTTACACGTAAAATACATGGGACCACAACAACTGTGGAGTATGTATTTTTCATGTTAAGTCAAGTTTCAGATCAACTTCATGTCAAGTCAAGTTCAGTTCATGTTTCAATTTAAGTTATGTCAATTATGCTATGTTGTACGCCAAGTTATGCTTTAATTACTTATGAATTTGATTATGCAATTATGCTTTTACTGTCGTTCATGCATCATTAGCTTGTGTGGAATTTTTTTGTTAACTTACTGAGATTTGTAATCAAATCTCACTTTGGTAGCCCCAACTACCATTCCCCCCAAATGGTAGATCTTGTTACAGAACCTGAAGGAGAATCAGGAGCTGATCAACTAGACACAGTTGACTAAGCGACGGTGCGACGTCAATGTTAATATAGTAGTTAACGTAAATTACTACTTGTATAATGGAGTTGCATCTCTAGTACTTTTTGGATCATAACCATTTTGGACTAGTGTTGTGATCTATTCAATGGATCTTTACGTATGAAGTATGTTTTAAGCATTTGGGATATTTTCAATTTGGTGCATAGTATTGCTAAAAAAAAAAAAAAATATCCGCTGCGAATATGACATAATGTTAAATGCATATTAGGAATATTGCATCTTATATGTCATGAACGGGGGCAGGTAACCTTGTATTGCATGTCTCGATGCTTCAAATGTCCGTCCGATCCCAAACGGAATTTGGGGGCGTCACATAACCTCCCTCAAAACCTTTTCAATCCCATCATGCATTTTGAGTCTCACTGACCCTATTCCCATGATTTTACAGGACTTATTATTTCCTAGAATTACCTGCCCCCCATCCAACTTAGTGAATGTCTCAAACCACTCTCTAATTGGACACATGTGAAAGGAATAACCAGAGTCCATTATCCACTCTATTTTTGAGTCAACTCACTCACTGTTAGTACCTCAGCACTCTCATACCCCTCTAAGACCACAGAGGCATCCCCTATCTCTTTGGTCTTATTCCCAATGTTAGGTTTTCCTATCTAGGCAATCTTTTTTAAAATGCCATTCCTTGTGACAGTGAAAACATTTAAACTGTTTTCCCTTAGACTTAGACCTATGTTTCTTATTCTCATATTTGCCTTTCTTCTCTCCTTTTTCTGTTCTACCCCTTATAGACAAGCCTTCTCCATGATTTTGTTTGGTGTCTCCTCTATGTTGTAGTTCCCTAGTGTGAAGTACTGATTGTACTTCATCAAGAGTTAGAGAATCTCTACCATACATCATGGTTTCTTTTAGACTTAGGTATGAAGAGTCCAAAGAACTCATCAGAAGAATGGCTTGATCCTTATCCTCCACCTTAATGTCTATGTTTGCTAAGTCTAAAATAATCTTGTTGAACTCATCAAGGTGCTGTCCTATTGGTGTTCTAGGGGCCATCTTAAAAGTATACAATTTAGTTTTCTTGTGTATTCTGTTAGCTAGGCATTTGGTCATGTACAAGTTTTTAATTTTAGCCATATGCCTGTAGCAGTGTCCTTACTGGCCACCTCTCTTAGGACTTTATCCCCAAGAGAAAGGATTAGGGCACTGTGGGCCTTCTGGGGAATGTTCTTATAGACAATCCCATTTTCTTCCTCTTTTGAGGAAGAACCATTTTGTTTCTCACCAAAAAGGGCACCCTGCAGTCCATGTTGGACTAGCAGTGCCCTCATTTTAATTC
Organism: Carya illinoinensis; assembly: GCF_018687715.1. Taxonomy (NCBI): domain Eukaryota; kingdom Viridiplantae; phylum Streptophyta; class Magnoliopsida; order Fagales; family Juglandaceae; genus Carya; species Carya illinoinensis. Next base: position 37,481,675 of record NC_056758.1, read on the forward strand.
TCCATAAGCTAAAATCGTTATCCCTATTAAACTTCTCTATATCAAACCTCATGGTTCCCATAAAACCTAGCTCTGATACTAGTTATTATAAAATAACCCTCTTTGTAGTTACAAAAGGTTTAATGTTATTATGATATAATAATCAATAGTTTTATTTTATATAACTATTTTGTTTGCACTGAAGATAAACCCTCTGTTTTCTCTCTCATACGCTCTGCCTCTCAAACGGCCGATATGTACAGAATGAATCAATTAGGGTTTACACCGTATAGCTTTTATATATATATATATATATATATATGTTACAATAGATGCCAACATGTGTAAGCAATCCATCGGCTTAACTCATAAACCTCCTTAAGGAAGCACGGGCTTCTTACGTGATTTAATCAGCTCAGTATTAATCAACTTCAACGATCTAGATTTGGTCATTTGTTCATCATCTTTTAATCAAATGCTTCAAGAGAGCACATTAGTAGATTAAATAAAACGTAACAGATAAATGTATTGACATACATATTACACCATGATTGAGTTTTTTGTAATTACTATAATATTATTTGTGAAATTGTTTCACAAAACTTTAAAAAAAAATGAGAATTTTGGAAATAGATCGGCTGATAGGTAATCCAGTCTAGTAATCTCTCGAAAAGTGTTATAGCTACAAAAAGATCTCAAGAAAGTAAACTACAAATTGATATGATTTCATTTGATTCGTTAGATCTACATTACAATAAAAATAGTTTTACAATCTTACGTATCACATCAAATCATATCAGTTTATAAATTTACTTTTGTAAAATCTCTACGTAGCTAAACTAGTATTTCTCATTTCTATGCATCATGGAGACCGGTGGTAGTTGCAGTAGCAAACCGGCCAAAGTCATGTGTTATTACTTCCACGATTTGGTTTCCTTATTTATTTATTAAATATCGGTCAGGTCTATCCAAATGTTTAAAATTTGGCAAGAGGAATATTACACGTCGATTTTATGGCTGAATATTGTATGAAGAAATCCATAACTTAGGCGAGCAATTAATTCTTTCACAACCAGAACAAATGGATAGTAGTGTTGACATTTTATCCACAATATTATAGACTTCATCATCGTGGATACGGACCAAATAACACTGCACTAAAACAACTTGAACATTACGGTTAGCGCTCCTATTAGTTGATAATGATCTCACCACCTTTGAAAAGTGTACCCATTTGAGGAGGGAACTAATTAAAAGACAGATTTGACTTATGTCAAAAAAAAAAACATATATACATATATATAAATATATATCTATAGTTCTAACGGTCGGCTGGTTCATGATCATTATATGATGATATTGGAAAAACCCACTTGGAAAGTGACCTTCTTGAATTACGAGCACTTCTCTGGTGGCTGAGATTTTCTCTGCCAGAGGCGCTGCTCAATGATTCTGCGAAGGCCTCGATGCGTCGTATTGCGACCTTCAATATTTCTTGGGACATGTTTGCAAAGCATACCCTGAACCAGCCCGGCTCAGAGCAATGGCAAGAAGACCCGGGAGAGATGTTCAACCCAACTTCAAAAAGAATTCTTTTCCAGAGCTCTTTTTCTGCTTCAAATGTGTCGGACCTTAATAGGTACCTCATGTCCACCCAGCAAAACAATCCGGCATTGCTCTTTGCACACCCAATCCCAGCACTCCGAAGACCGGAAACAAGCATATCCTTTCTCTTTTTGAGTCTCCTTTGATTCTCCTTTATGTATTTGCTAGTGAATTTCTTGTCTGAGAGCATATTGGAGAGTAAAAACTGAGTCTGAGAAGAAACGAGCCCAAAGCTCGACATTTTGGTAGCTGCGGCAACAACTGTTTCATTGTTTGAGTAAATCATTCCCACTCGAAATCCCGGCAAACCAAGATCCTTTGAGAGGCTGTAAACAATGTGAATGCGGCCCAATAAGTCACTCTCGTGATCAACATGTTTCTCCATTACAGCTTCTGTGATACTTATGAAAGACGGAGAGTCAAAGACGGTTCCTGAATAAATTTCATCGCTTATTATATGGACTTCTTTCTTGATAGCAAAATCAATAAGATGGTTAAGCTCGTCCCGGTTCAAGGTCGAGCCCAGAGGGTTCGAAGGATTTGTGACCAACACCCCTTTAACTTTTAAATTGAGTTTTTGGGCACGTTGATAGGCTTCCTCCAAAGCGCACGCAGTAATTCTGAAGTCATTTGAACTCGAGCAATGTATTGGGACAATTTCAACCCCAGTCCGCCACTTGAGATCTCTATCAAACCTGCCCAAAAAAGAAGTGATCAAAACAGAATGAGGCAGGTATGTTTTGAAGCGGCCATTAATAAATATTTTGATATGCAGATAATTGGGAGAAGATATAAAAAGAAGTATATATATTGTTACCCTGGGTAGTATGGAGTAGGAAGAAGGAAAGCTTCACCAGGTTCGGCAAGGCAGAACATTAGAATCTCATTCGCAGAAGTTGAACCCGCCATAAGCACGAGCTTGTTAGGGTCAAACGCTACTTTATACCCTCTTAATTTTGCCATGAACTCCACCAATTCCTGCACAAGTTAGTGTTCAAGTTATTAATAAGCTAGGAACCAATATTAACAGTGCATGCACTTTTATATAAAGTACTAGTACTTTACTCCATATATTCACTTAGATTAGCAAATTAAGATGCGAGACTTATAAAGGGATCATTTACATTCTTGAAAGCTGGGAAGCCATGATAGTCTTGGAAGAGAGCCAGTTCTCTGAATACTGATCTTCCATTTCGTTTCAACCCCAGTGCATCTGTATTGCTTGCAAGCCAAGACTCAAGAAGATCAAACGAAAGCTGCAGCAAGAAAATTTCAGTTGGTGGAAATGAGGGATGGATGATAATTCAAAGTACAAGAGAAGCTAGGTTCCTTCCTTATAGACCCAATGAGATTATGTGGAAGACTAGGCATGGTTATGCATGCATGTGATGTCAGAATAATTAATTAAATGGACATAGAATTGGCTGAGTTTTGCTCACCTGATTTTCTGCGAGTCCCATTTGAATGATTCCGTTAGGATTTTGAACTTCATGATAAGGATTCTTCTCATATTCCTGCCACCCTAGGAAGTAGGAAGAGTCTTGTTCATGTGAATCACAACTAGCTTTCCTAGACAACATTTTCATGCTGGCTGCTACTCTATATATATCTACTATAACCGGGTATACAAAACTTGAGAGAGAGAGAGAGAGAGAGAGAGAGAGAGAGAGAGAGAGAGAGAGAGAGAGAGAGAGAGAGAGAATTTTGGTTGGGAGGCTTAGCACGTCTAACATATTAGAGGGCTGCATTTATATAGTGAAAAAATGACCCTAAATCCGACATGATCATTGTGTTGACTTACTTGCTAAAACAGTGTGAATAGATTTGGAAAAACTCTGCACAGCAAATACCGAGAGAGTTGTATGCTATATATATAAAAGTATGAGTTATATACAAGATATGAATTGCTGAACAAATATGGAAAGAATTCTTAATACAAGGCTGTAACAGATTCCTATAATCAAGGGAGAAGATGCATAGGGTTGACATGATCCGATCCTTATGCATGGGGAGAATGATCATGTAGTGATGCTATCCCTTTGAATCAGCTGTATCTGGCATGATTGCAGGATGATCTTTTGAGGATTCCTTAATACGCCCTTGCAAAATCAGCGGGGAGGGAATGACGTTGAGTTTGTCCCTTAGAAAATCAAAACGTGTAGCGACCAGTGGCTTTGTGAGTCCGTCAGCAAGCTGGTCTTATAAACCGAACTTCCAAGGACTTGTGATGCACCTTTTCCCGAACAAAGTGATAATCTAGTTCAACATGCTTTGTGCGTGCATGGAAAACTGGATTGGCCGTGAGGTAAGTAGCTCCGATATTATCGCACCACACAATGGGACATTGTTTGAGAAAGATGCCGAGTTCTTTCAGAAGGGATTGAAGCCAAAGAGACTCGGCAGTAGCATGAGGAACCACCCTATACTCAGCCTCTGTGCTTGATCGTGCAATGGTGGGTTGCTTTTTAGAGCTCCACGAGATTAGATTTTTACCAAAATAGATACAAAAACCAGAGGTAGATTGCCTATCATCTGGGCATCCTACCCCATCAGCGTCCGAAAAGATTGACAATTGAGTGGATGAACTGGGTTGAATGAGCAGGCCGAAGTCAACAGAGAACTTCAAATATCTTAGTATGCGTTTCACTGCCGACCAATGATCCTCAATTGGTTTGTGCATAAATTGGCAAACTTTGTTTACTGCAAAAGCAATGTCAAGGCGAGTCAAGGATAGGTATTGGAGGGCTCCAACAACGTTGCGATACAAAGAATGATCAGCACAAGTATTTCCAGCAAAAAGTGAGAGTTGGTGAGAGGACGACATGGGAGAAGACACAGGTTTGGCTTCAGCCATATTTGTTCTTTGAAATAAGTCCAGAGTGTATTGTCATTGAGTCAAGAAGATTCCTTGTGGAATATGGTGAGCTTCTATCCCCAAAAAATAGCTTAAATCTCCCAAATCTTTCACAGCAAATTCCAGACTAAGATCAGTAATGAGTTGGGAGATAGCAGTAGCACTGGAGCCAGTAATTAAGATGTCATCCAAGTAAATCAGGACAAAGATAGTGGTCGAACCAGAGCTATAGATGAATAGAGAAGTGTCCGAGGTTGAGTTTTTGAAGTCGAGAGAGAGCAAATATTCATTGAGGCGGGAATACCACGCTCGAGGAGCCTGTTTCAGGCCATACAGTGCTTTGTGCAGCTTACACACATGAGAAGGGAAGTTAGGATCGACATACCCAACAGGTTGAGCTAAATGGACTTCTTCAGACAGTATACCATGAAGAAATGCATTGTGGATATCTATTTGACAGATTTTCTATTGTCTGGACACGGCAATACTCAAGATCAATCGAATTGTTGTAGGCTTGACTACTGGACTGAAGGTTTCATAGAAGTCCACTCTTCTTGTTGATGATATCCTTTGGCAACCTAGCGGGCTTTTTGCCTATCAAGTGTGCCATCTAATTTCTTTTTGGACTTGAAAATCCACCTCGAGCCAACCACATTCATCCCCTGTTTAAAATGAACCAAAGACCAGGTCCCATTTTTCATGAAGGCTGTAAATTCGTCATCCATGGCAGAGTGCCACTCTGCATGTTTGCTTGCCTCGAAATAACATGTGGGGGCATCAAGTACAGTAGGGAACATAAGCAGAGCTTTGGGCAAGGGGTACCTGACATAGTTTTTGGTACCGTACCGTACCGGCTGATACGGCCGGTACAGGTATGGTACCTGTTTCGTACCGGCTGCAATACTGGTCATACCGGCCTGTATTTCATCCCGTACTAGCATGTGTACCGGCCGGTATTTCGGCCATTATCTTCTTCTTTTTTTCATTTTTTTAAAATATAATCTTATTTTTTGACCCCCAATTCATATTAGACTATTTATAATTTATATATACATATGTATTCATGTATAATTTATTTATATATAGACTATTATTTTGAAATATAATTTATATATATTTATATATATAATTTATTTATATATCGACTATTCTAAAATGGTACACGAAACGATGCCGATATCGAAATATTTCATTATAGTGCCTTGACCGGTATGACAGCCGGTACGGTATTCAAAACATTGGTACCTGATGGTGCCGTCAGTATGAAGCTTCAGTTTGGTGATGTAATTTTTTGATCGAGTCACTATTTAGTGAGGATGTTGCACATGGTCAGGAGCAGTAGCAGCGGCAAGTCCAGGAGAGGTTTGAGTGGGCTCGGGAGTTATGTGGATCATGGGAGTAAGTGCAGCTGGTGATGAAACACGTGAATATTCATTAGCATTTGAGTACTCAGAAGGAAGGAGGACATGTGGTGAGTGTATGAGGGATTCATTGTCAAGGTTGTTAGAGTTTTGGTGCCTATTAGGTGGAGGAGATGACACGGTAGGAAGCTAAGAATTTTCAGTGGGCTGTAAAAGGAGTGGCAGTGAAGAGGTTTCAGGAGTGAAAGTGGGATTTGGTGTAGGTTGATGAAAAGGAAAAGAGTTTTCATCAAATATCACTTGTCGGGACAAAAAAAGTTTTCCAGTAGATGGATCAAAGCATTTATACCCGCAATGCATGTTGCTAATGCCCAAAAAGACACAAGTTTTGGACCGAAAATCAAGTTTATGAGAATTAAATGGTCGTAAGAATGGAAAGCATGCACAACCAAATATTTTGAGAAGGGAAAAATTAGGGGACTGTTTGAAAAGTTTTTCAAATGGAGATACACCAAGAGGAGCAGTGGGCAAACAGTTGATCAAGTATGTTGCCATAAGAAAGGCATCATCCCAAAATTGATAAGGAACAAAGCTGTGAGAGAGTAAAGAGAAACCCATTTTGACAACCTGTCGATGTTTTCTTTCGACCGACCCATTTTGTTGGGAGGTATGAGGACAAGTGACACAATGTTGGATTCCAATGTCAGAAAAGAATTTATGAAGGGAGCGATATTCGCCACCCCAATCTGTTTGAACTGATTTGATTTTGCAATTGAACTGACGTTCAACAAGTTTTTGAAATGAGCAAAAAACTTTGTAAACATCAGATTTGGCAGGGATTGGATAGAGCCAAGTGTATTTGCTAAAATGTCGACAAAAGCAACATAATATTTATTTACATTCTAAGACAATTTTGGAGAAGGTCCCCAAACATTCGAGAAAATCAGAGCAAGAGGACTATCAGATTTAGAATGAGAATCTAAAAACGGTAAACAATGGCTTTTTCCTTGTTGACATGCAGTGCATAGTCCAGGAATTTTATTGGAAGTACAAGGTAAAGAAAACTTTGAGACAATGTGTTGAACTGTACGATAGGAGGGATGTCCCAACCGGTTGTGCCAAACTTCAAGGAGAACACGTTGAGTAAGAAAGGATTGTGGTGCTTTGAAGGTAGTTGGAAATGTGTAAAGCCCGTACTTAGACTTGCCGCTCAGCAGCACCTTCCTTGACGTTTCGTCCTTCACCAAAAAGAAAGAGGGATGAAATTCAATATAAACCTTGTTTTCTTTAGTAAATTGACTTACTGAAATAAGGTTCTTTTGAATTGTAGGAACATGAAGTAAATGAGATAAAGTGAAATTTTTAACAAGAGTAGGGAGAGCAGAAGTTCCAATATTTTGGATGGTCAAACCTGTCCCGTCACCAACTTAAATTTGATCACTACCATTATATGGTTCAACATGAATGTTCAAATTTTGTAGATCATGAGTCAAGTGATTTGTTGATCCTGTATCGGGATACCAAAAGGGATCTTGAGTTGGTTGTTGGGACGTCAAATATGCTGCCATGTTTGGAGGATTCCCTTGATACACTTGATCAAAGCGATGGTAACATTGAATTGCTGTATGACCAGTCTTCCCACATACTTGACAAGAGGGGCGTGAGTTGGAAGAAGAAGGACCTCCTCTCCCATAGTATCCTCTGCCACGACCACGAGAGGTGTTGTACTGATAAGTATTTTGTCGAGGGGAGTGCTGAAAATTGCTTTTCCATCCACGACCTCGAGAGCCATCATGTTTTGTGGCTATATGGACAGAGCCCACAGTGGCTTCTAGAGCTGAGTTATTTTGTTCAATTTTTAACTCAAACTTGAGGAGATGACTAGGCCTGAACAACCGACCCGACCCGACCCGAACAAGCAAGATTCCGACCCGACCCGAACATAGAAGATGCCAAAGCAGCCAGTTCCGAACCGACCAAATTAACCGATTAGCCAATCCGATTTTTTTCGAAAATTAACTGATTAACCGATTACCCGGTTTTTTTTTTTCTTCTCTCTCTCTCTCTCTCTCTCTCTCTCTCTCTCTTCTAAGGATTACCCACATGTTGTTCTTTGTCAATGCATTAAATCAATGCATCTTTATCATTTTTTATTGATGTTATAGACTCTAACAAGTAACATGGTTTATTTTTGTGTTAAACTTGCTCTTTTAAGGCTTTTGTTTTGGTCCTTGGGTTTTATTTTATCAACGATATGTGTGTTTATTTGTCAATATCGAAAAACATATTTTAAAATAGTACAAGATATACTTGAAGGCCTTTTTTATTTTTTGGAAATATGCATCCTATTATCATTTCATTCATAGTTCAATAATATTGGAATACTTTGAAGGCTTCATTGAAATAAATATAGCAGTTTTATCAACTATAGAAAAATAAAAAAAAAAATGATGCACTATAACCCAATAAACTAAAAATAGCTCATAAAGCTGAAATACATTGTTCTAGTTAACAATTAGTCTTAGAATGCAAGAGAAAACAAAATCTTGCATTATGCCTAACTTCCAAACAAAAATTTCCAGTTTTTTCTCCTTAACATCATTCTATGCCTACTTTTGTTGCAAACTTCCAAGTGTGATGACCTCGTAACACCATTTGGTAAGCTTATCTCATCATAAACCTACATGGGCAATTCAGAATGGCATAAATGAGTCAATGATCAATAGTCAATATATATGGAAAACGATCAAATAAGGAATTTCAATAATCACCATGAGTTCAAGTTCAAAAAATTCAAGTAATCTTCAATCGGCCTCATTCAAAATATTCATCAAAGTCATCTCTACATGGAAAAAAAAAATTATATTAAAAATATAATTAATTGAAATGATTATATGAAAATATTATTCAAATATGAATCTTACCAGTTTCTAACTTGTAGCTTTCCGCGTCTTCCATTACATCTTGGGAGTCATAATTAACGGAGGGAGCCATCAACCAATTTTGTGTGCAAATAAGAGCTTCAATTGTTGCAGGGGCCAATGAGCTACGGAATGAATCTAAGACACGACCTCCAACGCTAAATGCCGACTCGGAAGCAACAGTAGTTATGGGAATAGCTAATACATCTCGAGCTATATTGGCAAGGATCGGAAAATTGATTGAATTCATCTTCCACCATGTTAAAATATCAAAGTTTGACGTCAATCCTTCAAGGCTCCCTATAAAATATCGATCCAACTCTGATTTGGACTCTACGACACCCTTTGATGCTTGATAGTGCCGATACATACTGTAAATATCTGCATCATCATAAGACGTTGTGTTGCTTTGAGTTTCATCAACACTTGAACTTACATTAGATTTTGAATAGTGTTTATAAATCTTCTCAATCATCCTCCTTAACCTTGTAACAAGCTCAAAAGCTCGCTCATGGCCAAGAAAACCTGTAAACCAAAACTCCAAAACTTCCAACTTGGCGCGCGGATCAAGAATAGCCGCAATAAATAAGATTTTGTTTACTTTCTCAAAATTTCCCCAATACTTATCATATTTCATAAGCATCCTCTCTGACATAGTTTTCAACATATCATCATCACCCACAGAAAATTTGATCAAATAGTTATAGATTGAAACTATTTCTCTCATAAACAAATGTGAAGTTGCATAAGTTGAGCCTGAAATTTGCAAGGTGACGTCGTAAAAAATCTTCAAAAATTGTACAAAAACCTTGACGATTTTCCAATCATCTAAAGTTGGTGGTCCTTCTCCAACCTCACGTAAATGCTGGCCAAACTGATTGTCTTCATCCTGCATCACCTCAAAAGCGGCATAATACTTGAGAGCCGCACTCAACATCAGATAGGTTGAGTTCCATCTAGTTGGAACATCAAGAGAAAGAAGCGCACCACCCAAGATATTTTGTCTCTCCGCGCATGACTTGAAATTATCAAGTCTTGTAGGAGAAGACTTCACATATTTCACAGCATTTCGAATTTTCACAATTGATCCATCAATTTCTTTCAAGCCATCATGGACAATAAGATTCAAAATATGTGCACAACATCTAATATGCATAAGGTCATTGTCTAATACCAAACAATCTCTAAGTTTGGTAATCTTCCTCAAATAATCAATATCCGTAGTATTAGAAGATGCATTGTCTACTGTGATTGTAAATATCTTCTTTATGCCCCATCTAAGTATAGATGACTCAATCTCTCTTCCTATTGTTGTCCCTTTATGATTAGGAACTTTCATAAAACCAATAATTCTTTTATGCAAGACCCAATCATCATCAATAAAATGTGATGTTATGCACATATAATTAAGATTTTGCACTGATGTCCACATGTCAGTAGTGATGCAAATCTTATAATCAGATGCCATGAATATGTCCTTTAATTTGTCTTTTTCTAACAAGTACATTTTCATACAATCTCGCATAACAGTAATGCGAGAGGGAATTGGAAATCTAGGCTCAACTGTAGACATAAAGTCTTTAAATCCTTGTTTCTCTACAAATCTAAATGGTAGCTCATCCACAATTATCATCTTAGCTACCGCTAGCCTTATTTTCTGCTCATTATACTTGGTAGGTCCAAAACTAGGACTGCTAGTTGTACCATCCACCCCATCCCTTCTAGGTCCAGTCGTTTTTGATTGAGGGTTAACCTTTCCAATCTCAATAAAGGCTTTACAATTGTCATTATGGTACCTCAAGGATGAAGTACCTTGTTTTTTAGAATGACATAATAAAACCTTACCACAGTAATTGCATGTAGCTTTGTGAATATTGGGGTCTCCTTCCTCAATCCTAGAAAAATGAAGCCATACATCCGATCTACCCCGAGATCTTTTGATAGGAGGGCGAACATTAGAAGGAGTAGTTGTAGGGAGAGAGCTATCCAAATGATCATGAGGAGTAGTTGTAGGTAGAGAGCTATCCAAATGAATTACATCAGGGGTTGATTCAGACCCTGACGAAGGCATAGCAACACTAGATTCCACAACTGCAATTTGAGATAAAGAAAGCATCATTAAATTATTAATCACATTGCATAGCAGCACCCAGTTCTTGTGTGCAAATAAATCACTCCAAAACAATAGAGACGACTTAAATTAAATTAATAATATTAATAATCTCTCCGTATGAAAAAAAATTATTATCCATTTTGGAGAAAGCTAACTATATATATTTTCCATAAAGTAGTTTTCTTATTGGTAGTTAATCATATATTTTCGAATGTTAAAGGCCCAAGAATAGATCCACTAACAATATATTGGGAAGAAAAAGGCAATATAAACAAACAACATGACTTGGGATTCACTAGCAAAATGGGCCCCAGATACATATATTTAACCAAAGAAAGTACCATAATAAGACAACCTATCAATAATGGAATTTGATATGTGCTTCAACTTATATAACTTTAGACACTCTTGATGACATGACCAAACCATTATTTTATTGCCTCAAAGTCAATAAATACAACGTAAAACCAAACAAAACAAAAAAGGGGGGTCATGAGATGCAGTCCTTATTGATGGTCTGTGCCGAGAAGGGAAGTTGGATAAAGCAAAGGATTCATGGTCTTTGCAATGCTGGTTTGGTGGAGCAGGGTTTGAAACTTTTCAATGAAATGTTTTGTCAAGAACCAGAATCTCAACCAGATGTGATCCTGACTTAGTTACATGCAACAATTTTTTGCGAGCTTTAAGGGAAAAGGTACACCCTCCTCAAGATGGGATGGAGTTCTTAGATGAACTTGCTATTCGGTGCTTCCAAAATTGTAGAAGTGATGTTGCAGAAGTTTTTGCCTCCAAAAGCCTCTACCTGGGCTAGAGTTGTTCAAGAGCTTTGCAAACCTAAAAAAATTGGGGCTGCCATTGACAAGTGTTGGAGCAGCCTCTATTGCTAATTTCTTAAGTATGCCTTTCTTTTCTTCTTGTTTTATTTTTCTATTACTGGCTCATCATTCAAACTATTGAATACAATAACTTCTTGATCCAATTGGAATTAAGTTTGGCTAAAAGATCTGGTAATACCTCCATGTAATTGTTGGGAAGCGCTCTAGGAGCCAAAAAGATATTAATATAAAATAATAGGCTTAAGAATTCCCAGTTTCTTCTAGATTTCAGTTTGGTTGTTGTTTTCTTTGGTACGGTCAATTTTTTAAACAAACCAAAAGTAGTAGCTTAAATTCTTCTTGTCATTGTCAGAGAAAACCATCTGGATCCAAGCACAGAGAAAAGGCCACAATATCTCTTTTTATTTTCTACGTTAGTTCCTGTGGCAATCATGCTAGAGTACTTGGGTATTTGTAATGAGAACAGAGTTATCAGTTATATTTTCCGAGCAGTATTTTTGTTCAAAGCATTACAGTACTTAAATATTTCTGGAAGAGCTTTATAGCAGTTCTTCAGTACATTAAAACCAAACAAACGAACTGGGTTTCATAAGGAGTTGCATCTAGTTCAGTAATCTAAGCCCATATTTGCACAAAAGCTCCATCCAAACAAATAACGCAGTAATGTAAAACCAAGGGCTGGGGAAAAGCTTGAGTATTTACCTGCGCAAGAGCCTTGAGAGTGAGAGTCAGCAAGAGCCTTGAGAGTGAGAGTCAGAGAGAGCGAGAACCTTGAGAGTGTGAAATGGAGGTAGAGCCCAGCGGCTGTGGAGTCGGCTGAAGAAGAAACGCACTGGTCCTATTGGGTAAAGCAACAAAATCGGGTATTGGGTAATTACCCGACCCAACTTGATCCGAATAGAAAACGGTTCGGAAGCTCATAATTCCTACCCGTTTCAAAACGGTTCGTGTAATTTCGGTTTGGTATAATCGAGTATTCGGGTCGGGTCGGGTATTTCGGCTTAATTGTTCAGCCCTAGAGATGACCGAAGAGTTCCTCTGCAGACATAGGATCAACTCGAGTGGATATTGACATGATGATGGCATCATAAGTCGAGTCCAGTCCTCCAAGAAGATAAGATTGGAATTCATCTCATTCGAGAGGTTGGCCAACAGCTGCCAGTGTGTCACCATGGGACTTGATTGCCTGGAAGTATTCTGAAATGGACAAACTTCCTTTCTTCATATTGGAGAGGGCACGCCGTGTTTGCTTGATTTATGCATTTGAGTGTGATGAGAACATTTTCTCTAATGCTGACCATACTTCAACAGATGATGAGATGCCCACCATTTGGGCCAAGATGCCTTCAGACAAGAAAGACACAAGAATACTGAGTACAATTTGGTCTTGATCGTACCAATTGAAAAATTGTGGATTGGAAATTTTTGTAGGTGCAGTGGGAGAAGACTCAGTTTCGGGATTTCATATATGTGTGGGAGGACGAGAAGTGGTGCCATCCACAAAGCTGTAAAGTTTTTGTCCTCATAGGTAGGGGACCACCTGAGCTTTCCAAAGCAAGTAATTGTCCTTGGTTAGCTTAATGGTGACCAAATTCTGTATGTTCACGGGTGAGACAATGGTAAAGGTGGTACCAGTTACTGAAGACATTTCTTAGGAATAGAAGAGAGAGAGAGAGAGAGAGAGAGAGAGAGAGGTGTCTTGATACCATAAAACAATGTGAATAGATTTGGAAAAACTCTGCACAGTAAATACTGAGAGAGTTGTGTGCTATATATATAAAAGTATGAGTTATATACAAGTTATGAATTGCTGAACAAATATGGAAAGAATTTTTAATACAAGACTGTAACAGATTTCTATAATCAAGGGAGAGGATGAAGAGGGTTGATATGAACCGATCCCTATGAATGGGGAGAATGATCTTGTAGTGATGCTATCCCTTTGAATCAGTTGTGTTTGGCATGATTGTAGGATGATCTTTTGAGGATTCCTTGATACTTACCGAAGAAAATAAGAACTTGCATTGTTGGAATCTGTGGCACTCTATTCTCAATGGCATTACCTCAAGCAGTGTCTGTGTGCATCTTGTGCACGTGTACTCTTCCCGGAGAAGTCAGTAGGTAGGATATTCCATTTGAGATACCATTATGCATGGAAATGAACTACGGACTTGACCAGCTTCCTGAAATTCGAGCAAAAATTTGAGGAGTTCGAGTGTGTGAGATACGCAAAGTAAACTATATAATATTTGCTATTCATTTTATAATGTTGTACAAGATATTTATAAATATTATAAAATTTACTATATTTTTCGAATAAGAACTTGAAAAAATCATGATTTAATTATAGATTCAATTTCAGTTTAATTCCAACTTGGATTTAGATAAGCAGGTGCCTTTTATCATGTTAAGCTAAAAGATAAGCAAGGTGTTATGATAAGAGTACTCACAATGAATTTTATAAAATTTATTGTTATGTAAAATTTAAAGAAAGTAGTCTAAAGTTACGTTTGGATGTTGAACTGAGTTGAAATGAAAGTTAAAAGTTGAATAAAATATTATTTGTTAATATTATTATTATTTTGGGGTTTAAAAAAGTTAATTATTTATTATATTTTGTGTTAAAATTTGAGAAAGTTATAATGATTTTAAATAAGTTGAGAGTAGTTTAAAAGTACATCCAACGGATGATGCATTTCATTTCTATTTTCCATTTCTATACAGTGTTGTCGCCAGACGTAGAAGAGATTGTGCACAAATGTAAACATTTTTTTTATTTGTTTTCTATCTCTTCTTGTACTTTTTCTCTCAAATTAATTTCTCTCGATCCTTGTACTTTTTCTCTCATAAAATATTAAAAGTTATAATATTAAAATGATATGAAAAATAAATAAATAAGTTGATATATGATATATTGTAAAAATTAATATGTAAAATAAAAAAAAATGAGATTTGACTATGTATTTTAAAGGATATGATGAAAAAATCTATTGGAACTGCTCTTATGTATCCAATTTAGGGGTAGAACCAAAAATCTTAATAGGAAAAAAAAATAAAAATACAAATTGAGGGACAGGTTATTTATACGTATATAGTTTTTCTTATATAAAAAAGAACCAAAAAAGTTAGTTTTTTATGAACTATTATTATAATATTTTGTAGGGCTTAAGTGTACTTTCCTCCGCGAAGACACGTCTTATTTCTAATGTGTCCAATTTTCACTATATATATATATATATATATGTATATATAGTAATAATATCCATCATTTTAATTTTTATTATTTTTTCATCATCTCATAATGTAGCATTAAATAATAGATTTATAAATAAAATATAATAAATATTCTCTAATTATATAATGTCATATCATATAATGTTAAAAAAATAATGATAAAAAATAAGATAATGAATAGATATTTGCAGTGTAAAAATTAGTAAAATATTCCCATGTGATCAAAAGAGATCGGAACGGCAAATGGGATCGATGAATTGCGTGTATAATCAACAAACAATTAAGTTTTATGATTTAATTTTTAAACCGTTTGATTGATTAATGCAAAATAAATCATTAGACATGGGATATTATTATATATATAACTCTATCGATTAAGAGTACTTTACAGATAAAGTAGACAAAGTGCTTCCTATTTAAGGATTCATGCTTTCTTGAAAAGCTTTTTAACTTGTACTAGATCTTGGCATTTATATATCTTTGTTGTGTTGGTTATTGTATATCATAGTTGCTGCTTAATTCTTCTCCTACTGGTTTTCTTTTTACATGCATTTATTATTTTTGTACAAGATGTAA
This sequence comes from Carya illinoinensis, assembly GCF_018687715.1. NCBI lineage: Eukaryota > Viridiplantae > Streptophyta > Magnoliopsida > Fagales > Juglandaceae > Carya > Carya illinoinensis. The sequence continues at coordinate 37,497,154 of NC_056758.1, forward strand.
TTGTAATGTGGTGGTGATCAGTACTGGTGGGGAGCACATGTCAATTGTGTCGCTCTCCATCTTAGATTGTATTTATACTGCAATGTTTTATATTCTATTTCAGTGATCCTTCTAGTTTAAGTATTAGAGCAAAATATTTTAATACTGATGCGTTCCAATATATCATTTTAAGATGAATTATATCTATAGAAATATATATATTAACTGATAACTAATATAATACATATGTATATACTAGTAGTTGGGCAATGTCCAATAGACGTTCGGCCAGTATATATAAATATTATTTTTAAGAATTAATATTTTTATTAAGAAAAAAATTTTAATTAATAATGTAATATTTTTAGAAAAAATATATATATAATTTTTAACATCAAATAGAAAGACAGACTTAAATTGGTTTTAAAACATTTAAAATTAAAATCTTATTATTTACTACTGCATGCACTCTTGGGTACAGCTAGAAACAACAAATATGTGAAAAAAAAAAAAAAGAACCTTGAACGAAAACTGTGAAGTGCAGGAGACAAACAGTTAACAGTAAAGTAACGTGCAGAGCATGTTTTCTTAGTTTAATAAATTGATTATTTTTAAAAAGTGATATAATTTTTATAAAGAAATAAAATACTAAGGTTTTTATAAGATAATGTAGTTGGTAAATAGATTTAAACTTAATTATTTTACATTTCTCTTTATTTATATAAGAAATGAATAAAAACTTTAAATCATATATATAAATTTATATATAATTTACACAGAATATATATTTATATAATTTATATATATATATATATATATATATCTAATATACCTCCTAATAAATGATCATCAATGCATGAGTTCTAGGATCAAGCATGAACTTTGATAATTATGAATTTATTCATAAATGATTGAGGAGATAAATTAAAAATAATAAGAACTTTTAAAAAAAAAAAGAGAGTCGCTTTAATTTATTGATGCAACTAATGGCGTTAATTTTAACGGTAAAATAACAAAAATCGTTAAACCAACAAAATTATATTAGATAGTCACTTTATATATATAAAGATGTGTGTGTGTGTAAGTGTGCTATGATGTAGATATGTGTGTGTCATGAAAGAATTGACTATTTATAAAAATGAATATTTTAAAAAATGCAGAGATATTAATCCCAAAATATAATATTAAGAAAACACAAATTTGAGTTGAGAGAAAAAGAAAACAAAGAAAAAAATAAAACAACAAATAAATTATTAAAAATAATGATATTTAAAAAGAGAGAAATGAGTGGACATATTTAAAGTTATAACAACAAATTAAAATTTATAAATACCTTTTAGATTTTAAAATTAATTAAATGTCATTTAGATTTAAAATTTATAAAAATGTCATTCAAACTCAAGAAAATTACAAAATTGTCATTTATAAGAGTCTGTTTAGGAACACAATTATTCTTAGATATTGTCATATTACTTCACTATTATTTATAAAATAGTTTATTACTATTCACATTGTTGAACTCAAGGTTTCAAGTTTCATGTGATTATAAATCTACACATGGATTTTGATGATAACAAATGAATTCAAAGAATAAAGGAGTTTCAAGCTCAAGTTGTTCACACAATGGAATCAAGCACATCAAATAACCAAGCATGAGCAAGAAGGAAACAAGTTCACATTAAAATTATAGAGTAATGTTGTAAATCTCTTAAAATTCAAAATTAGGATTAATGCTCAAAATTAATATTTTATCATAAAGCATTAAAATACATTTTCCACACGTGCATGAATATTTTTGAAAATTAAATTTGAAAATTTTGAAAGATGATTGATTGTCATCTTTTGCATGTACATGCCTTGATTAAAGGGTTAAACTTTGAAAATATTAAAGATGATTGATTGTCATCTTTCACATGTGCATGTTTTATTTGAATATTTTCAAAAGTAATTGATGTTTTTTTAGACTTATACAAAAAGTAAAATATTATGTTTGAATTTTTTGAAAATAAAAGTGTGCTCCTTTTGTCATATGCAAAAAGTAAAATATTAGGTTTGAATTTTTTGAAAAGGAAATTGTGCTCATTTTGTCATATGCCAAAAGTAAAAGATTAGGTTTGATTTTTTTGAAAAAGTGAATGATGTTGTCTTTGACAATTGAAAAAGAAGAACCTTTTATTTGAATTTTTTGAAAAAATGAATGATGTTGTCTTTGGCATGTGAATCTTTTTAAATTTGAATATGAAGTCTCATATGCCTATAAATAGATCATTTGAGAGCTTCACATTCACAACACCAAAAGCATACAACATTCATTCAAAGCTTTCATTCTCTCTTCTCTAAGCATTGAGCCTTAATCCTTGTTCATTTTGAGAGATATAGTTTGCGCTGTATTGTTCTTATTTCACTCATTGAGGAGTGTTTTCTGATAACCTACCCACTATCAACTCTTGTATCAGAAAAATGGTGTGTATAACCCTTGTGTGTGTAGAAAGTATTCTACACGGGGAATAGTTGAATCACCACGTGTAAGGTGATTGCAAGTGTAGAGGGTGTTCTACACGGATCCTTTGTAGCGGTGTTGTTCAAAGGTGTAATAGGTTTCTATCTCCACCTGAAGGAGGTTGAATAGTGAATTTGGGAATCCTCAAGGGGTAGCTTGAGGCGAGGATGTAGGCAGTGGGGCCGAACCTCGTTAACATACTGAGTTTGCTTCTCTCTTACCCTTACTCTTTATATTTATTGTTATTTCATATTTTGTTTATATTTTATATTATATATTTGATTTATAATTGTTATTTTTTTAATACAACTCAATTCACCCCCCCTCTTGTGTTAGTCATCTGGGCAACACACATATAATGATTTGAGATATTCTTAGCATCCAAACTATTTCACTTCTATTCATTAAAATAGTCTGAAACGAAATTAGACCTGATATGGCTAAAATTTGACTTGAATGGTCAAAACGGGCTAGGATTAGGAATGAAACAGAATGAGTATGTATAATATAAGTATCGGAGACTGCACCGGAATAAAATATTCCAGCCAAAATGACCGGAATGCAATGGAATTGAAAACTATGCTCTATACCATATTTTGTAACAATTAAATGATTATTAGTGAGTATTAAAAATTATAAATTAAGTAACTTATATCGTTATAAAGAGTATAAACTCTCTCTCAATTAATGTTGATCTCATTCACCATCTCTCTACACTTATTCGGAGTATTACATTGCATTACCTGCTCCACTTGTTAATTATTTTCCAACAAGAACATAGGGTCATCTTCATCATTCCATGTTAGAAAATTACGACATTACAAAAAAATCCGTTAGTTCTCCTTAAAAATCTGTATTATTATATATATATATATACATAATTGAGAAGTCAAATTGCTGATTATTGACGACTGAATTATAGACTAAACGTCTAAATAAGCAAAATGATTGAAATATATATACCATGCACCCAATCGACATAACACAAAATGATTTTCATCTTTCCTAGAATCTAAAACAAATCGATAATATAATGGTTGATATTTAATTATTGTAAATATCATCGTAAATTTAAAGTTTTTTTTATATATAATTTTTTAACATATTTAAATATTTAAAAAAAAATTATAATATTATTAAAAAATTAATAATAATAAAAAAATCAAAACTATAGAAACCAGTGGTAAAATTTATCGTAAGAGTAGCATTTTCCTTTATTTAATTACACATACCGGCGGCCAATCATTTCACTGATCTATTGCAACGTACGGCTGCCTACATGTTACGTGGGTTAATAAATATGCATGGGAGATGGGATATAAAATTTGCATAAATTAAGGAAAACTAGCAAACATGCACATTAATTTGGAATGTACAACGCCGGCCATATGTCACATTAAATATTTTAAAAGAAAATATCTAGTTACAAGTATAATTATGCATTAATATATATACTAATCTATTATGATTGGATAAAAAATAGATTTTATTGAAAATAATACTAATTTAAAATTTAAGTATAAATGAATCAGTATTAGTACGCGACTTTGTTTATATGTAGCAAAACTCATTTTAAAATGCATCTTTAATAGTATGCCTCTCTAGTCAAATGGAGAGAGAGAGAGAGAGAGAGAGAGAGTAAAACACAACATTTTAACTGATGGGAGCAGAAAAATTTCTCTAGGGAAATGAAGTAAAAAAATAAGAAAAAGAATAACAACTTGTGTATTGTGATAGCTCTAATCCTCACTCATGAGCTTGGGCCAAAATAAAAAAATAAGGCAATGGCTTTCTTCCTAGGAGTAGAAGATGTAGTTTCTTGCCCAAGCTCATGAGGAACCTGATTTCTGTAGGACAACTTGATGCTGATGGGCATTCGGTACTATTTACCGGTGGCACGTGGAAGATAACAAAAGGAGCTATGGTAGTAGCTCGAGGCACAAAAACAGGTACTCTATATATGACTTCAAGCATTAGAGATACTGTTGCAATTGCTGACGCAAATGCCAACCTATGACATCAAAGGCTTGGTCACATGAGTAAGAAATGAATGAAAGTACTATTATCCAAGGGGAAGTTACCAAAGTTGGAATCAACTGATTTCGACATGTGTGAAGGTTGCATTTTTGGGAAGTAGAAAAAAGTTAGTTTCCTAAAAAATTGTAGAACTCCAAAATCTACAAAGTTGGAGTTGGTGCACACAGATTTGTGGGGGCCATCCCCAGTTGCTTCTCTTGGAGGATCGCGGTACTATGTTTCATTTATTGATGACTCAAGCAGGAAAGTATGGGTTTATTTTTTGAAAAATAAATCTGACACATTTGATACTTTCAAGAAGTGGAGAGCCATGGTTGAAAATGAAACAGGCTTGAAGTTAAAATGTCTGAGGTCAGACAATGGAGGAGAGTACATCGACGGAGGGTTCAAAGAATTCTGTGCTGCAAATGGGATTAGATTTCAGAAGACTATTCCCGGGACACCGCAGCAGAATGGCGTAGCTAAACGCATGAACAAAACTCTCAACGAACGTGCCAGAAGCATGAGGCTGAATTCAAGATTGCCTGAATGTTTTTGGGCTGATGCAGTTAACACTGCAGCCTATTTGATTAATCGGGGACCTTCAGTTCCCTTAAAGTTCAATCTACCAGAGGAAGTCTGGAGCGGAAAGAAGGTAAATCTTTCCCATTTGAAAGTTTTTGGTTGTTTATCATATGTTCACATAGATTCTACTGATCGTAACAAGGTAGAAGCCAAATCTAGAAAATGTTTTTTCATCAATTATGGTAATGAAGAATTTGGCTATCGATTTTGGGGTGATAAAAATCGTAAAATCATCAGAAATAGAAATGTGATATTTAATGAGTAGATTCTGTACAAAGCTAAGTCACAAGCTGAACCTGAGGAACAGCCAAAGAAACCTGAGATTGTTGATTTTGATGTTACTCGAGTCAACACTGATCAGAACGAGGATCAAGAAAATGATAATACACAGATCGAACAACGTACACCACTCACTGTTATTCGAAGATCTTCAAGGACAATCAGGCCACCACAGCGGTTCTCACCATCTCTACACTACATCTTGCTAACAGATAGTGGTGAACTGGAAATTTATGATGAAGCTCTACAAATAGAAGATTCGATCAAGTGGAAGAAAGCCATGCAAGATGAGATGGAGTCACTGATGTCAAATCAGACATGGGAGCTAACTAAGCTTCCAAAAGGCAGGAAGGCTTTGCACAATAAATGGGTGTACAGAATTAAGGAAGAACACAATGGTAGCAAGCGCTACAAAGCCAGAATGGTCGTGAAGGGATTCCAACAAAAGGAAGGTGTCGACTACACAGACATTTTCTCCCCAGTTGTAAAATTGACTACGATCAGACTAGTGTTAGCAATTGTGGCTGCAGAGAATCTACATCTTGAGCAGTTAGATGTGAAGACTGCATTCCTTCATGGTGATTTGGAGGAAGACATCTATATGCACCAGCCACAAGGATTCTCAGTGAAGGGAAAAGAGAATCTAGTTTGCAAACTAAAGAAGAGCTTGTATGGCCTAAAACAAGCTCCACGACAATGGTACCAGAAGTTTGACAACTTCATGTGCAGTAATGGATTTACAAGACTGCAGGCTGACCATTGTTGCTATATGAAGAACTTTGACAAGTCTTATATTATCCTACTGTTGTATGTGGATGATATGCTCGTTGCAGGGTCAAGCATCGAGGAAATCAATGAACTGAAGAAGCAGTTTTCAAAGCAGTTTGAGATAAAAGATTTGGGTGCTGCAAAACAAATCCTTGGTATGAGAATTATTAAAGACAGGACTAATGATTCCCTTAAGCTCTCGCAGGAGGAGTATGTAAAGAAGGTGCTCAGAAGGTTTAACATGGACAAGGCGAAACCAGTGAGCACACCCTTAGCTAGTCACTTTCGACTAACTAAGGATCAGTCGCCAAAGATGGAGGAAGGGCAAGAATGCATGAACAGAATACCCTATGCATCTGCTATTAGTAGTCTTATGTACGCCATGGTTTGTACAAGGCCAGATATTGCACAAGCAGTGGGAGCTATAAGTAGGTACATGAGTAATCCAAGAAAGCAGCATTAGGAAGCAGTCAAGTGGATTTTAAGATATCTACAAGGCTCTTCAGATACGTCACTATGCTTTACAAAAGCAGGTTTAAAACTACGGGGATATGTAGATGCTGATTTAGCAGGTGACATTGACAGCAGAAAAAGTACTACTGGATTTGTGTATACGCTGGGTGATACAGCTGTATCGTGGGCTTCTAAGTTACAGAAAATTGTTGCTCTCTCAACTACAGAAGTGGAATACGTTGCTATAACTGAAGCAGGGAAGGAAATGGTTTGGTTGCAGTCATTCTTGGAGGAATTGGGAAAGAAGAATGAAAAAGGTATTCTGCATAGTGATAGTCAGAGTGCTATTTTTCTTGCAAAGAATCCAGCCTTTCATTCCAGAACAAAACACATACAGTTGCGATACCATTTTATCCGATCTCTTCTCGATAGTGGACAACTGATACTTGCGAAGATTCCTTGAGCAGAGAACCCAGCAGACATGTTTACAAAATTAGTTACTGCTGACAAACTGAAACTGTGTATAGCTTCAGTTGGCCTCCGTACTTAAAGGCATGACTTGAAGTTGCTGTGATAGTTGCTATGAAGATATGTAGACTCATTTGTCTCCAAGTGGGAGATTGTTGCGGATGGAGACAAAAAGAAAATAAAAAGAGAAAATGGTGAGTCATGCACCGTTTGTTCCTTTGTCATATTAGGCACCGAATGCACCGAAAAATATTGTAGGCTGTTCTCTCCTATAAATAGGAGAGAGCTCAGTTGAGGTGAGTGTGCAGCAGAGTAGTGTAGAGAGAAAACAGAGAGTGTGTGCGTGCAGATAAAGTGTGGGAGAGAAAGAAGAGAGAAAGAGAGTGGGTGAGCAGAGAGAGTTTACAAGAGAGAGTTTTTGTAAAAATTATTTTATAGTGAAATTACAGCAGCTGTGGACGTAGGCAATTGCCGAACCACGTTAAATTTCATCTCTCCTTTATTTATAATCATCTCTATGTCCGAACAGCTCTCAACAATATGTTGTGTAGCTCCCAACAAATTAGAATTGCCTGTTTAAAAGAAAGCCTCGGAATCTCAAATCTCCAGTTCACGAAGAGAATGTGCACTCTAACACTTCTTATAAACACAAAACACCAACATATCAACCGAGCCAAAATTACCCAAATCAAGTGAATTCTAAAACTAATAAATACAAAACAAAATCTATCATCATCATGATGCTTATCCTTTTTTCTTAGCTATCACAATATTTACTTACTTCTTTAAAAGTCCTCTCAAAAATGGAAATGTTTTCTGTAGCTGATCTAGCTGAGTTAAGCCTTGTACAAATGTTTTGGGAATAAGAAACACAAGCACAAAGGCAATGGCAGCCATAAGTGTTCCTACCTTACGGATGCAGCCATAAGTGTTCCTATCTTATGGATCCAGAGTTGTCTATATGGTATACAAAGGTTTGACCAATAAACATCATGAGGTTCTGGAGCCAAGTCTGTCACCCATAAAATCGGATTTGAAGATTGAAGAACCTCTGCAGTAACAGTGGCAGCATAGCGAGTTTTGAAAAAAACAAAAGTAGTTGCACACTCCTGTTTGGACGAAAAAATGCTTTAGGCTGCTGGTGACAATTTTAAAATTTAACAAGCAATTGAAAAGTAAGAGGTAATTAATTAATAGTAACCAAATCAAGATTAAAAAAAAAAACAAATAAAAAGAGAGTAGTACTGAAGAATGGTTGAAAAACCCAAAAGCTATAATGAGATAAATGATATTTGCAGACAATATCATGCACACCACTGCCATAAGCCACTATCTTCTATTTAGAAGAAATTATAGGTTTAGGTAACAACTCAAACGAATACAAGACGTCTGCAGTGATGTGTACTGGTATACCATATGTGGTAATTAACCAACTGTTAAACTGCATTGAATTGAAAGCGAACAGAGCTACCATACATGTCTAGTTTGAAGAGTACCAGTACAAAGCACGTGTGCATGTCAAACCTAGGTAAATTAAATAACACTACATCTTAATGTAATCTTTTTTTATTTTTTTATTTATTTTTTATTTTTTTAATGTCGGGGAACCTATCCAACAAGGCATGGTCATTCGAACCCACCCCTGCAAAGTAAACCCCGGTCACATCTCAAGGTAATCTAATTGTAAAAAGATGTGCATAATAATGAAGAGGGAATTTCCCTACATCACCACTCTCAAGCTCTATTACATATATAGGTTTCAATTACAGCAAAATGACCAACTACCACGTAACAAATTTCCCTTACCGACATATTATTTCAATCCTTAGTGTTGAGGGAAAAATGAGTGTATTGGCATATTCCTTATGAAAACCTGTGTAAAATAGTGTTGTAATAAGTGTTGTTGCGAAAAGACTTGAAGTGTGCTTGAAGTGTGCTCGTTATTGGTCAAAACAGATAACTTCGCTCGACCCTCGCTCAACAGGGCGCTCGAGTGAACTCAGGTAGATTGCACCATTCGACCCTCGCTCAACATGAAGTTCGAGCGAACTCAAGCAGATTGCACCGCTCGACCCTCGCTCGACACTGAGCTCGAGCAAACTCAGGCAGAGTGTGCCGCTCGACACTGAGCTTGAGCAAACTCAGACAGATTGTGCCGCTTGACCCGCGCTTGATACTTCGCTAGAGCCAATGTTCCAGATCACTTACAATTTAGGGTTTTGAAGCGCCTCTTTTGATTGGAACTATAAATAGAACAGCTTAACTTATGTTCTATGTGTGGAGAATCAGAGCAAAAACCCTAAAGGCCTCCAAGAACTTCTTAGAGCAACCTCTTCCCCATTTGGTTGATTCTCTCTTGGATAAACACTTCTCCACCATAACACACTCAAAATTAATTCTTACATAAGTCCATTGAAGTGGACATATTTGTTACCCGGAAGAGTCCGGAGCTGCTGTTGATGCAGAGATTGATAGGTTCTCGTGGGAAGCTATAGAAAGGTTGGAGTTCCGACACTACATGTGTGTAGAGATCGAGTGGGTCACTCGTGGTGTTGCAAGTCAAGTTTAGCTACTACAAAGGTTTTGTGAGTGTCTCTAAATTGATTGTAACGAACTAAAATTTCTATAGTGGATTTGAGGTGGTGTCTTATACCCGGAGTGGTTTTAGATTTTGAAAATATTCTTCAAATGAGTTTCCACTCCGTAATCAAAATCATGTGTTGATTATTTGTGTTATTTGATTCATTTACTAACTGCTTGTTTGACTAATTTTTGAAAGGCCATAAAAATTAGATTACACCTATTCACCCCCCCTCTAAGTGTAGTGTCGTGTAGAACCACTGCTTTTTCAATTGGTATCAGAGCGGATTCACTCCGCTAGGATTTAGTTCCTGAGTGTGATCCTGTTGTAGTGGTCTAAATGGATAGGTCTCAATCACTCACATCTCTACCATTTTTTGATGGAAACAATTATGCGTATTGGAAAGTTCGAATGAGAGCTTTCCTTAAGTCTGTGAATGAACAAGTGTGGGCTTCCGTAACAAAGGGATGGAAACAACCGATTGTAGTCATTGAAAGAGTCCAAACCCCCAATAGTGTGGAAAATTACTCTAGGGATGATGTCAACAGGTGTAGTTGGAATAGCAAAGGCCTGAATGCTATGTTCATGGCCGTGTCCCAGGAGGAGTTCAAGAGAATCTCCATGTGTGAAAATTGCAAAGAGGCATGGGACATTCTTGAGATTACCCATGAAGGTACCAAGGCTGTAAAGAATTTTAAATTTCAAATGCTGACCACCAACTTTGAAGAACTTAGGATGAAGGATGATGAAACTTTTGATGGCTTCTATGGCAAACTTAATGATATTGTCAATTCTCGTTTTAATTTAGGGGATAGAATTCCTGAGAACAGAATTGTGAGAAAAGTCCTTAGATCTCTTCCTGAGAAGTTTCGTCCCAAAGTCACTGCGATAGAAGAAAGTAAAGACTTGGACAATATGAGGATTGAAGAGTTGGTGGGTTCCTTACAAACCTATGAACATACTCTTCCTATGGATAAGAAAAACAAGTCCATAGCCCTCAATGCTATTAGAGAGGAGTCTTGTGAATCTTCTGATGAACTTGCCATGAGTGACAAGGAGATAGCTTTTTATGCTAAAAAATTCAGGAAGATGTTTGCTCAGAAAATCCCAGGATAGGAGAAGAGAAGGTTCAAAGGTTTCAATGGAGGTTCAAGTTCAAAAAACCGAGAAAAGAGCTATAAGCGAGAAACTAGAGCTGTCAAGGACAATATTCAGTGCCATGAATGTCATGGTTTTGGTCACATTCGATTTGAGTGTGCAAATTACAAAAAAGCCAAAGAGAAAGCTAATGTTGCTTCCTTGACTGATAGTAAGTCTGAGTCAAGTGACTCACAAGAGAGTTCTCCCATGAAGAAAAATCTCAACTACATGGCTTTCACTTCCTTTGTTGTAGGGAAAAGTCATAGCAATGAATCTGTGGTTGAAATTGAGAGTGTTTCTGAAAATGAATCCGAGGATGAAGATGACTTGCAGGAAATCTATGAGAAGTTGTATAAGGAATGTGTGAAATTGAGGAAACTCAATAAAGCACATATTGAGGAAATAGATTTATGCAAAAGAGAAAATGAAGGACTCCAAGGCAAACTAAGAGAAGCCATTGGTCTAACAGATGAGTTACAAAAGAGGAATGTGACTTTAGAATATAAAGTGACAACTCATAAAAGTGAGCTAACTTTGTTAAATACTAAGTTGCAGAAATTCTCCATTGGGACAAACCAGCTTGACAAACTCCTAAGTTTAGGAAGGTCGTCTAGTGATAAGAGTGGTTTAGGCTACTTTGAAGAGAATCCTGATGCTCCTTCAAGCTCAAAAGCATTCTATAAAAGTGTGAGAAATACAGTATTTGTTCCTGAAATGACTAAGAAAAAGAAGGCTCATCCATCTGAAAAGGGTAAGAAGCCTTTGCAAGTGCAAAAGTCAGTTCCTCCTCCCAAAAGACAAGGAGCTTGCAACGTGAGCCCCATATGTCATCACTGTGGAAAGATAGGCCATATTAGACCAGACTGCTTTAAGAATTACATGAATGGCCCTAAGAATGTCTCAACCTTCTTGAGACAAAAAATTCACAAATCAAGCCCCGTGTGTCATCATTGTGGTAAGATTGGTCACATCCAACCAAACTGTTTTGAGCTTAGGAGGCACACCAAGAGAATTGAAAAGCCCTACTCAAGAAAATGGGTACCAAGGTGGATCATCCAAAAGGGAAAGACGCAAGCTATACATGGTTTTGGTGTTGTAGACTGACAGGTATGCATTACATGCATTTTTGTTTTATTTTATTGTTGATTTTTTTGTTGTTGTCTAGTTTCTTTGTTGTTGTTTGTTGTTCGTACATGCACTCCATGATTGTGCTATATAATAATGGGGTTGTTAATTCTAAAATCTAGGTGCATGTGTCTTTTGAGATTTGTATCATATACCTATGTCTTACAAAAGTTTGAAACATGAGTATCTCTTGTAATCTGTGACTGGCATCACACACTTCACTCCAAACTCGGTCAATTGACATTTCACCATTTGTGAGTTTATTAGAGAGGCAATCAAAGGTGGTAGGAAGCTCTACCTACATACAAAATTGACCACGGGCTAGATGACCTCATCATGGTTCGCTTGTGCAAAAATATGGTATCTCAAAAGGAAAAGAAAAAGGTGATGTTGTTATAAATAAAATAAAAATAAAAATAAAAAAAGGGGTGAAAAACAGAATAAGTTTTCTGTTTTCTTGAACATACTGAAACAAATATTTAAACATAAAGATTCAGGTCCTAACAGCATTGGGTTTGACTTTCTGTGTCTTAAAAGAGCTTTCCAAACACTTATAGTTTCATGGTCAGCCCAACCCCGCTCACGTTTTACAGTTGAAATTTCTTGATTGATTAAGGATCGCTTTAAACACGCACGTCTACATTACTTGTGATACTTTGTTTTTACCTACGGGTTTTATGAGAATATGATGCTCATTTACATTTGATATGTACTCTTGGTGTGAAAATTGACATTCTCAGTATTTGTCCAAGTCATGTGAGTGTTGTGTGTTTCAAAACTGGGCAAAATCTGGTGGTCTCGCTCGACCCTCACTCAACGCCGCTCGAGCGAAAACCGCTCGACAGGCCGCTTGAGGGTTTTAAGTTCACTCGAGCGAATGCCTGTTATAAAAGCCTAGCGCCGCTCGAGCCACAGTGCACTGTTTCGCAGTTTTCCTCTCCCGTGTGTTTTCATCTTCCTTTCTCAAAATCATTCGGTTTAAACTTGGTTTTTCTTCCGAAATCATCTCAAAATCAAGGTAAAGCCCATTCTCTTTTGTTTTTTCGTGATTTGGTGAATTTATTTTGGGTATTTTTCCGTGTGTTTTGCATATGGATTTCTTTGAGTGTTTTTCTTGAAAATATTTCATTTATTTAGTTTATTGAAACTCCTTTGGAGTGTTGGTTACTTAGGAGGCTTTTGAAACTCCCATGGGTTTTTGTCCGAGTTTCTCACTTAGATGCACTCCAAGTGTTTGGTAAAATGCCTCAATGTTGTTTGTTTTCTCTTTTTCATCATGCATTGGCATAACATTGTTCCCATACCTATTTCATGTCTATCCTAGGTTTGGGACATCGTTTGACTAAGATTGCATTGTGTTTGAAGGTGTTTTATTTTAGAAGAGGCATGGGTCATGCATATGGGTTGGCATTGGCATGCATATGGGTCATGGATATGGTTTGGCATTGGCATGCATATGGGTCATGCACATGGGTTGGCATTGGCATGCATATGAGTCATTTTGGACTAGGCATATATCATTGATTTGAAAAATGAAGAGTGAGACATGGGCATGCACCGAGTCTTGCATTGTCGGTTGGCATTGTTGTGATAGCATGGTTGGCATGCATTCATCAGGTCTTCACATTGCCTTAACCTTGTCTAACGTCATTGACTCTATCTACAGCCAAAACCATGTCTCGACGTGTTCGTCCTCGCCACAACCCCCCTGCACCCGCTCAAGCCTACTTCCGTAATGCACGAGCCTAGGAGTTGTATTCTCGAAACTTCTCTCATCGTACTCCTATAGTCGAGCGTGAAATATTTCTAAGTGAGCTTACCGAGACTATCATTCCTTGCATATTTGAGTCTCGCCAATGGCAGGCCTTGACCACTAGTCATCCCACTCCTTCTGTGGAGTTGGTTAGGGAGTTTTACTCCAACATTCATGACGTGTCTGTTGATGACTCGTTTGAGGTCAGTCTCCGGAACATTGTTTTCCGAGTAACTCCGGGCATGATAGCGAATCTGCTAAATGCCCCTCATGTGTCCCATCCTGTGTTTTCCTATACACGGACATCTTCTCCCAGTCCACAAGCCATTGCTGGATGTCTTTGTGGTCAGCCTAGTAATTGGGAAGGGACAACCCCTATTTCGACTGCTCGTTTTACACCTGATCACCTCATTCTCAATAGGATTATTCTCACTAATTTAGATCCTACTGGTCATAATAGTGATGTGGGTCTTGACCGTGCCACTTTGTTGTATGCCTTGATCAATGGTGTCTCCATTGATCTAGGAAGTCTTCTGTGTTGGGTTATTATTGAGACATATCGGTCCTTCAAAACACAGACTGGTTTGCCCTTATCTTGTCTAATCACCCGATTGGCCCTCTCCCAGTCAGTCGTTTTACTTTCTCAGGAGCTTAGAATTGCACTTAAGGCTCCTATTGGTCATAGGACTGTCCAGGTTAGTCGTGCTCACACCACCACGCACCTTCTCCTTGTTGAGCACCCTCCCGCTCCCTCCTCTCAGCCTTCGAGCTCTCGGCCATCCAGTTCTCAGCCGTCTACCTCGGCACCATCCACTTCAGCCCCCGGTTCGACTGAGCCAGCCTTCAGCAGCTTCTTGAGTATCTAGCTCGTCTTGAAGCCCGGTTCGATACTATAGATGCTACAGTTCACAGCCTCGATGTTAAAATTGATAATCTGCAGCAGTTTGTGACCCAACATTTCAACGACATCGAAGAGCAGCTTAATGCGAATGATGAGGATTCAGATGGTGATGATTGGGACCCTTTACCTGTTGTGACAAAAAGGGGGAGTAGTACAGTACTAACTCAGGGGGAGTGTGGAGTGTGGAGTGTTACTTGTACCAACTCAGGGGGAGTGTTAGTTGTTTAGTAACACAGTGTTACTAACACTTTTTTTTTTTGAACAGCAACTTTTGGTTGCCTTTTGATTTATATCTCATGTTAGCTGTTGTTATTTGACTAATGGTTCTTGAACTTAATTTCTGATTTGTTGCTTAATGAAATATTTATTTTCTGAAACCTGTACTTGACATGACTATTCATGAATTATGGTTTGTAAATTGCAAACATGTTTTTGTGCATATGTGTATGGGTATGTTAACCGTTTGCTAAGTGCGTGCATAAATATTTCAAAGTGTTCAAGAATATGAATCTAGTGATGGGTGTGCTAGGATTAAGTCATATGTATAGGTTAGAGGTTTTGTCACAGAAATGCCAAAGGGAGAGATTGTTGATGGAAAAATGAGTGTATTGGCATATTATTGTGAAAACCTGTGTAAAATAGTGTTGTAACAAGTATTGTTGCAAAAAGACTTGAAGTGTGCTTGAAATGTGCTCGTTATTGGTCAAAACAGATGACTTCGCTCGACCCTCGCTCAACAGGGTGCTCGAGTGAACTCAGGCAGATTGCATTGCTCGACCCTAGCTCAACAGGGCGCTCGAGCAAACTCAGGCAGATTGCACCGCTCGACCCTCGCTCAACATGAAGCTCAAGCGAACTCAAGCAGATTGCACCGCTCGACCCTCGCTCGACACTGAGCTCGAGTGAATTCAGGCAGAGTGTGCCGCTTGACACTGAACTCGAGCGAATTCAAGCAGATTGTGTCACTAGACCCGTGCTCAATACTTCGCTCGACCCAATGTTCTAGATCACTTACAATTTAGGGTTTTGAAGCGCCTCTTTTGATTGAAACTATAAATAGAACAGCTTAATTTCTGTTCTATGTGTGAAGAATCAGAGCAAAAACCCTAAGGGCCTCCAAGAGCTTCTTAGAGCAACATCTTCCCTATTTGGTTGATTCTCTCTTGGATAAACACTTCTCCACCACAAAACACTCAAAATTAATTCTTACATGAGTCCATTGAAGTGGACATATTTGTTGGCCGGAAGAGTCCGGAGCTGCTGTTGATTCAGAGATCGAAGGTTCTCGTAGGAAGCTATAGAAAGGTCGGAGTTCCGACACTACATGTGTGTAGAGATCGAGTGGGTCACTTGTAGTGTTGCAAGCCAAGTTTAGCTACTAAAAAGGTTTTGTGAGTGTCTCTAAATTGGTTGTAACGAACTAAAATTTCTATAGTGGATTTGAGGTGGTGTCTTGCACCCGGAGTGGTTTTAGATTTTGAAGATGTTCTTCAAATGAGTTTCCACTCCGTGATCAAAATCATGTATTGATTATTTGTGTTATTTGATTCATTTACCAACTACTTGTTTGACTAATTTTTGAAATGCCATAAAAATTGGATTACACCTATTCACCCCCCTCTAGGTGTAGTGTCGTGTAGAACCACTGCTTTTTCACTTAGCAACTCTTCTAACACTCCCCTCGAGTTGTAGCATATATCACATATGCCTAGCTTAGAGCAAATGAACATGCTAGCGACCTCAATATGCTTGGTTGTTTCATAAAATGAAAATCATCCAAATAGACTCAGTACCAATGTAAGACTTTGTGAACATGTCAGCTAACTAATGACATAGATAATACTCCAGTATCTTTTCAATAAGTATACTTCAACCATAACCTATCTTTTCGAAAAGTATGCTTGGTTCTTTTATG
Organism: Carya illinoinensis; assembly: GCF_018687715.1. Taxonomy (NCBI): domain Eukaryota; kingdom Viridiplantae; phylum Streptophyta; class Magnoliopsida; order Fagales; family Juglandaceae; genus Carya; species Carya illinoinensis. The sequence continues at coordinate 37,513,617 of NC_056758.1, forward strand.
AAATACTAGATTTGATGTAATATGTATCAGAACAATGAGATAGGAGTAAAAAATCCAATTTCCTGGAAAAACGTGTTGCAACCGTGTCAACTCACTAGCAACAAGAGCCATTGCCCTATATTCAACTTCAGCACTAAACTACACTGTCGGATTTCTAGGAGATAAATTAGGAAGTCCTATTTTAGATAAAATCTGTCAGATTTCTAGGAGATAAATTAGGAAGTCCTGTTTTCTAGCCTAGATATTTGCTGATTTGATTTGCTGATTTTATGGCCTTCCTGATTTAGTGGCCCTCATCTTCTATTTATCTTGTAATTGTTTCTCTTGGAGAATAATAATAATGATAATTCTTATTCTCAAAAACTATATGGTATCAGAGCTTTGTGCTCTGTTTCTTTTTTCTTCTTTTTTCTGATGATGTCGTATAAGTCGGCGATGACCTAAGCCCAAAGAAATCCTACCGTCTCTTCTGACTCGTCTGATACTTTAGAAAATATTCCACCCAATACCAATCCCAATCCCACGACTGTATCTACTGATTCCTATTCCCAGAATTCAGCCCTTTATCTTATGGCTACAAAACTCAATGGCACAACCAATGTTTTGAATGCCGTACCAGATGTCGTACCGGTCAAGGCACTGGAACGAAATATTTCAGTACCGGTACCGTTTCGTGTACCGTTTCGAGATAGTCGATATATAAATAAATTATATTTCAAAATAATAATCTATATATGAATAAATTATACATGAATACATATGTATATATAAATTGTAAATAGTCTGATATGAATTGGGATCAAAAAATAAGATTATAACTTAAAAAAGTGAAAAAAAAATTTAAAAAAAAAACATAAAAGGCCGAAATACCGAAATACTGGTCGGCACCAGCCGTACCGGCCTGTATTTCGGCCGGTACGAAATAGGTACCTTACCTGTACCGGCCTGGTGACCGCTATGGAATGTACCGGCCGGTACGGTATGGTACCAAAAACACTGGGCACAACTATCTTGAGTGGGCTCAGTCTGTAAAATTGGCAATTGATGGCAAAGGAAAATTTGGGCATTTGACTGGCGAAATATCGAAACCTACTGCTGGTAACCCTAATAAAAAAAGATGGCAGTCCGAAAATTCTCTTGTTATTGCTTGCCTCATCAATTCCATGGAACCTGCCATTGGAAAACCTTACCTATTTCTTCTCACTGCTCAAGATGTCTGGGAGGCCGTTCGAGATCTTTATTCAAACTTGGAGAATTCTTCTCAAATATTTGAGTTGAAAACTCAACTCTGGAAATCCAAGCAAAATGATCGCGAAGTTACCACTTATTATAACGAATTGGTTACGTTATGGCAGGAACTTGATCAGTGTTATGATGATGTTTGGGAAAATTCGAACGACTATGCTCGTCATAAGAAGAGAGAAGAAAACGACAGGGTTTACATGTTTTTAGCCGGCCTTAATCGAAGTTTGGATGAGGTTTGCGGCCGCATTCTAGGCAGGCAACCATTGCCCTCTATTCGGGAAGTTTTTTCTGAAGTTAGACGTGAGGAGTCAAGGAGAAAAATCATGTTGTGCAATACCGAAATTGGTTTAAACCTGGAACCTGAGAATTCTGCTCTTGTGTCAAGCAGTGTTGATTCTGAAAATGATGGGCGTAATAAACCATGGTGCGAGCACTACAAAAAACCGTGGCATAAAAAGGAGACCTTTTGGAAACTTCATGGTAAGCCAGCAAATTGGAAGTCAAAATCCAAACGTGATGGTCGTGCCTACCAAACCACTGCTGAAGAGCTTCAAGAGCTATCTACCAACTCGGATGCAGTACCTTTTACCAAGGAGCAATTAGAGCACCTGTACAAATTGTTTCAATCTCCAAAACTGTCCTTAACTTTGTCTTGTTCTTTGGTACAGAAGGGTAATCCTCTTGCTAATGCGTTTTTAGGTGTTATTCCTAACTCTATTTATTCTTAGATAATTGATTCCGGTGCAACTGATCATATGACTGGTTGCTCCAAATTGTTCTCATCCTATAGTCCGTGTGCAGGCAATAAAAGGATCAAAATTGCAGATGGTTCACTCTCGGTAATTGCCGGAATAGGAACTATCAAACTCACTTTGTTGTTAACCCTCCATGATGTGCTCCATGTTCCCAATTTGTCTTGCAATTTGTTGTCCATCAGTAAACTTACCTCTGATCATTAGTGTCAAGCTAATTTCTACTCTTCTTATTGTGAATTTCAGGAATTGACCACAGGGAGGATGATTGGCAGTGCTAAGGAAAAAGATGGACTCTATTTTTTTGAGGATGGACCGAACTCGAGTAGACAATGTCAAAGTACTTGCTTAAATTCAGTTTCTGTTTCCAAGGATAATGATTTTATGTTATGGAATTATAGGTTAGGCCATCCTAGTTTTCAGTATTTAAAACACTTGTTTCCCAATTTATTTCGGAATAAAAGTCTCACTTCCTTTCAATGTGAAGTTTGTCAGTTTGCTAAACATCATCGTGCATCCTTTTCCACCCAACCCTACAAACTAACTACTCCATTTACTATGATTCATAGTGATATCTGGGGCCCTTGTAGAACATCTACGTATTCTAGAAAAAAATGGTTTGTGACCTTTATTGATGATCACACGAGATTAAGTTGGATTTACTTGATGACAGAAAAATCTGAAGTGGGAACAATTTTCAAAAATTTTTACACCATGGTACAAACACAATTTCAAAAAAATATTCAAATATTACGGAGTGATAATGGCCGAGAATATTTCAAAAACATTTTGGGCGAATTTTTTTTTAAAAAATGAATTGTTCATCAAAGCTCTTGTGTCGACACTCCACAACAAAATGGTTTGGCTAAAATAAATAAATAAACACTTATTGGAAGTAGCTCGAGCATTGCTTTTTACCAATCAGGTCCCTAAATATCTTTGGGGTGAAGCCATTCTTACTACTACATATCTCATAAACAGGACGCCTAATAAGGTTTTAAGCTTTGAAACACCTTTTGATGTTTTTCATAAGTTTTATCCAACAAATCGACTTTCTTCATCTTTACCTCTAAAGATATTTGGTTGTGCCGCTTTTGTTCATGTTCATAGACATAATCGAGGAAAACTTGAACCCCGAGCCACAAAATGTGTGTTTGTTGGTTATGCTCCCACTCAAAAAGGGTATAAATGTTTTGAACCCATTTCCAAAAAAATGTTTGTTACCATGGACGTTACTTTTTTTGAAATACATTCCTATTTCACGCCTCATCTTCAGGGGGGGACACAAACCAACAACTTGGCTGTTTTTCAGAATTTCTTCCAAACTGACGACTCCCAAAATGATCCTTCTCCAATTATTCAACCTGAAAACCCAAGCTTTATTATACCAGGGGAAGCTGAGTCGAGTTGTTTAGATACTGAAAATGCAGGTCGTCCTACAGGGCCATCTCATGATGTTCACAAAGGAGAAACAGAAACGAAAAATACAACGTTGGTACCATTTGATATTGTCTACTCGCGACAGAATACAACTCAACCTTCCAATCCTTCGCACTGCCCAGAATCCGTAAACCCTCCAGGTAATGTCCTTACCGAGTCCTTACCTCATGTTCAGCCCATTTCACCTTCGAGTTCTGAGTCCTCTAGCTTTGAACCCGAGTCTGAGTCCAATCCTGAGTTCGATGATTCTAAACTTCCTATTGCTATCCGGAAGGGTGTGAGATCTTGCACCAAGCATCCGTTGTCCAATTATGTGTCATATGAAAATCTCTCACTTGTTTTTAGAGCTTTTACCTCACAATTGTCTTGTATGGAGATTCCTAATACTGTGCAGGATGCTCTGAAAGTTCCTGAGTGGAAGGAGGCTGTCTTCGAGGAGATGAAAGCTCTTGAAAAAAATGGCACGTGGGAGTTAGTTGATCTACCAAGAGGGAAGAAAACCGTAGAGAGCAAATGGGTGTTTACAGTCAAGTATAAATATGATGGCTCTCTAGAATGGTATAAAGCTCGATTGGTTGCCAAGGGATTCACTCAAACCTATGGCATCGATTACTTAGAGACATTCGCCCCGATCACAAAGCTAAACACTGTAAGAGTTCTTCTGTCACTTGCAGCTAATCGTGATTGGCCTTTGCAACAGTTAGACGTAAAAAATGCATTTCTCAATGGAGATCTGGAGGAAGAAGTGTACATGGATGCACCTCCAGGATTTTGTGATAAGTTTGGCACAAAGGTGTGTAAATTGAAAAAATCCTTATATGGGTTAAAACAATCGCCAAGAGCTTGGTTTGAGAAATTCACTCAGTTTGTTAAAAGTCAGGGGTATACTCAAGGGCAAGGTGATCATACGATGTTTACAAAACATTCACAGGATGGGAAGATAGCAATACTAATTGTGTATGTAGACGATATAATTCTCATTGGAGATGACGTACTTGAGATGAACCGATTGAAGGATTCTTTATCATCAAAATTTGAGATCAAGGACTTAGGATCTCTGAGGTATTTCCTTGGAATGGAGGTTGCTCGGTCGAAGAAAGGGATTGTTGTTTCCCAACGAAAGTATGTCCTTGACCTCCTTAAGGAGACGAGGATGAGCGGGTGTAGGCCAGCAGACACTCCAATCGGTCCCAATCAAAACTTGGAGATGACAAGAAAGGTGTTCCAGTGAATACAACTCGGTATCAAAAGTTGGTAGGAAAGTTAATTTATTTATCACATACACGGCCCGATATTGCTTTTGCTGTGAGTTTGGTAAGTCAGTTTATGCATTCACCCTCTGAGAAACATCTTGAAGCAGTTTATCGGATTCTTAGGTACTTGAAAAGTACAACAAGCAATGGACTACTCTTCCAAAAGACCACACAGCAGAACATAGAGGCATACACTGATGCAGATTGGGCAGGCTCAGTTATTGACAGGAGATCCACGTCAGGATACTATACTTATGTCTAGGGAAATATGGTCACATGGCGAAGCAAGAAACAAAATGTGGTTGCAAGGAGTAGTGCCGAGGCAGAATATAGGGCTATGGCTAACGGAGTTTGTGAGATGTTATGGCTGAAGAGAATTCTTGAAGAGCTATAGATGCCGGTAAACATGCCAATGAAGTTGTATTGTGACAACAAAGCTGCCATAAGTATTGCTCAAAATCCAGTACAACATGATCGCACAAAGCATGGAGAGATTGACATACACTTTATAAAGGAGAAGATTGATAGTGGAGCTGTTTGCATGCCTTTTGTTCCTACTACTCAACAAATAGCTGATATTTTCACCAAAGGACTTTTCAGACTTAGTTTTGAGCTCTTTGTAAGCAAGTTGGGCATGATAGATATTTATGCTCCAACTTGAGGGGGGGTGTCGGATTTCTAGGAGATAAATTAGGAAGTCCTATTTTAGATAAAATCTGTTAGATTTCTAGGAGATAAATTAGGAAATTCTATTTTTAGATAAAATCTGAAATTACTATTTCAGATTTTAGATATTTCTGTTTCCTGTTTTCTAGCCTAGATATTTGCTGATTTTATGGCCTTCCTGATTTAGTGGCCCTCCTCTTCTATTTATCTTGTAATTGTTTCTCTTGGAGAATAATAATAATGATAATTCTTCTTCTCAAAAACTACATACACCACTACTGTTTGTTTTCTACTTTTCCAAGTAACCAGGTTATTGACTAAGAATGTACAATCCTCTTGTAGTAGACTGTCCATTTGCATCGACAAAACCTGCTCTAAGATTTCCATTTCGTTTATATGATAACCTAATTCCAGGGGCTCTCTTTAGAGACCAAATGGTATGGGTAATAGCTTCCAAATTTGAAGTTCTAGGAGCTTCCAAAAACTGATTAATGATACTCTCAGCATATGAAATATCTCATCTGGCAAAAGTAAGACAATTCCACTTTCCTACCCAGCACAATATCTACCAGGATCTTCATACAATTCACTATCATCCTTGAGTAATTTCTGATGCTATCAATAGAAAGATCAACTAGACAAGTGCCCATAAGACGTCTCTTCTAATAGATGAAACGCATACTTTCTTTGAATAAGTTAAAACCTATCCGAGATCTAGCCACTTCAATACCCAAATCGTTCGAGTGAAACAATTGCTGCAAAAACTGTTTAATTAAGCAATAGCTCCTGAATCCTCTCTGGTGATAACAATATCGCCTACATATACGAAGAGCATAGGTTGCATCAATATGGAAATGATTTATTGACATCTCCCTGACATATCTAGAGATCAAACTCCAACACCGCTTCAAAGAGTTTTGGAGGTTGCTCCATGTAAACTCCCTTACAAAATCACCATGCAGGGAAAATTTTTTGACATCTGATTGAAGTAAAGGCCAATCAAGATTAGCAGCAGGAGAAGTAAAGGTACAAATGGAAGAGATCTTTTCAACCGGAGAGTATTCCCCATCATAATCAAATGCCATATATATGGGTCCAACCTTGGCAACCAAACGAGCCTTAACTCTTCCAATACTCATTGGAACTAAACTTAATTTTATATTTGGTTCGTGAAAGTGGATAGGTAGAATTAAAAAGTAGTTTGAATGTAATTTTTAAGGTAGTTTTTTATTGATTTTTGTAGAAGTATTTGTTTGAATAAAGTATTTTAAGGTGGTTGTTTTTTTATTGGTTTTTGTAAAAGTTCAAGAGTTTTTTACTTTGTTTGCCAGTTGTTACTGGAAAATGTTCTGAAAAATGTTTGGTTTAAAGTCAAAAAATGTTTGTGAAAAATTTTGAAAAAATTATAAAAAACCACTAAACCAAACAGGGCCTTTGTTTGCCAGATGCTACTGGAACAAGCTCCTGAGTCCCATTTTGATTGAAGTTCGCAATTTCTATCTCCATGGTTTGCCTCCAACCAGATCCTGGCAAGGCATCCTCCATCCAAAAGATAGATGTAAATAAAGCAAGAAAGGGAAGGAGACAGAATGAGTCAAAACAAACTAGGTGATAGGATGATGCATGTTATAAGAACATTTACCTTTTCAAAACGCTATTCACAATGAGTTGTATGGACATAAGAACACTGGATACAACGACGATAAGGATGATGGTAGAGGTATATAAATTGATGGTTGAGGGCAATTGGTATAGATTTTAGGTGGAGCAGTTGAACGTGTTGTAGTTAATAACTAGAAACCGGACTTGGCAGATATTAAACTGGAAGCAGAATGGGCGAAACAACAAACTTAAAAGCAAAAAATGGGACATTGGGAAATATAAAGTAGAGCCGACAGGCTTGACATTTGGATTCATGAACCAGCATTGAACAATAGGAATGTAGCAACAATATCCCTTTTGTGTTGTAGAAGGACCAAGAAACGCGCATTTTGTAGCATGAGGATCAAATAGTGGTTGTAGTCAACATTTTACAAGAGAGACAGAACGATAGATTTCCTTCTAAGAAAGAAAACCTTCAACCTAAAGCATTCAAAACTACACAGAATGGTTTAACCACAAATATATAATGTCTAGACAATTCCCACCCAGCAACATCCCATCTAACCACTGACGCATTCAACCTAAAACAACTAACCCTACTTACTAATATGTGTACAGATATAAGTGAACCCTCCCCCCATATTAAATTCGTTATTCCATCTGCTAACTGACCTAACCAAAAGGACTTGCATATCCAAAAAAAAAGCTGGACAGGAAGGTAGAGCAGTTAACACTGCAAAACTGGAGATTAAATGCCTAAAAAAACAGAGAGGGAGAAGAATCCAAACATAACTTACACAGTTGGATGTGCATAAATACTAAATAATCCAGAAATCAAATATATTTAAATAAATTCATGCCAAGGTTTGTGACCTTTTCTATTTTAGCCAAATCCATATGAATGAAGCCAGATTTTCCCCTAACATTATCCATCTCACTCGAAATGATTGTGAAAGAACTTGTAGGTGCTCCACAAAGACCACATTGCATTAAACTTGGCTTGCAGTTCTGTTCAAAAGAAGCAAAAGTCAAGTACATCTTCTCTGCATCGCTCTGCAAACATTAAACATATCTTAGAGATCCAGCTAGAGATTATATGGACTCAGAAAGATTTTATTTCAAAGAATGAACTCAACCAAACTTGACTCAAAACAGCAAAATGCAACAAAGCCCCCTCTCCAACTACCACGATGAGAAATTCAAACAAAGCACCAAATACAAATGTTAGAAAGCTGTAAAGAGCCACCTAGCATATGGAGTATTGAATAAACTCAGCAAGCATAAAGATCAAAGACTGCACTCAGTGTCAACTTAAGATTGAATAATGAAACTTATGCCAATGGCCAAAGCAAAATGGAACTTCATAAAGCAAAAAAGAATGCAGCACAATCAGTTTGTCCTCATATGGAAGCATATAAAATATGAATGGGGGGTCTGGTAAGACAAGAAGATAATTGCAGAATTAACCGCATTCATTAAACAGACAAACAGAACAACCATACAAACAGGGAAAGTCAATTGCAATTATCCCTGTGCAATAATACATGTGCCAAGCAAGATATTTTAAGAAGATGGCCTTGAAAGGCCAAGATAAAGGAAGATAATATATATATATAGCAAGAATGCAGCTTTCAATTGTCTGAATAAAATTAAATGATCAACTGACAAAAATTGTTAAAAAAAAAAAAAAAAGGATTTTCCCTTCTCTTCAATCGCAAAGCAACATCAAGTAATCATTTGGAGAAAAAAGAAAGTCACAGTCCAAATCACAATGCTAATCAGGTCATAAAAGATAATGATTTATAATATAAATTGCTTTTTTTTTTTTTAACGATGTGAAACCTCAACAAGGCCGAGCTATTCGAACTCACTCCTAAGGAGTAAACGCCTTGCTACATGTACTCACCCACCAGAACCATGTACCAAGTAATCCAAGGGAACTCTAGTATGGAATCAAACCAAAGATGTCTTGGTTTACAACTCATTTCGAGCTCTACATTTGACCACAAAGTTGCCCCTTGATGAGTAAAATCTAGAAAAATTCTTAAAGTAGAGAATGGGTAATCAATTATGAATCATAACAAAACATTAACCGAAACTGTCGATGCTCTCATACTAAAAGATACAAGACATGCTTGATTATTATCAAAAGAGGTAATGCACTCCCCCAGACTTGCAAAAATTTTCTCACAAGAAGGATATAAAAGGAACCCATCCAAAAAGCATTAAAAACTATGCTAGGCCGAATATAAGTGAATGCTGCGTACAGAAAAAAGAAAAGAAAAGTGGGGGTTCCAATTTCCAGATGTTAGCATGTAAACCAGAATGAAGATTTAATAAACCAGGAGAAATTCAAATGACAGACAGATTAGGGGATTTAAAGAGTGGCTGACTATAGATAACAAATTCCTCAGTTAAAATGTATGCACACCATCAGCTTCTGAACTCTACCACACCGATACACCATTTGGTGTGACAAGTAGCTTGATGAATGATACTTAGTGAAAAAGTTTTTCACTGAATCACTGTATGTTTCTTGTTAAGACCGGGGAATAGCACGGATAAGAACTGTAAAATGACTTGGATTTGGAGGAGATCTGGTAATACGTTCTAGCCTCATCTTAGTAATGCTCTTGTACTCCTACAATTCATATGAAACAAAAGCAAAGTTAAAAATAACCTTCAAACAGAAAATCAGCTACACAAAGTAGAATGCAGATGGCTGCAACCCTTACAAAGTAAAGAAGAATACAAGCGGAGCAGGTTATGATGTGTAATGCGAGACAATGAGCCCAAAGCCTGAAAAGAAAAAGAAGAAGGAGAGAGAGAGAGAGAGAGAGAGAGAGAGAGAGAGAGAGTAACCAGTTTACAGCTGTATTTTACCAAAAAAAACTCAAACTATCAAAGGCAGTTACTATGTGACTCATAAATAAAAAAAGAAGTGGTTACTATGTGACCATCGAGAAACGGTAAGTAGTAAAACAGCAAGGTTTTAAGCTGCTTGAGTTGACTTCTACTCAAACCAATATTGTTTTTGAAGCAGTCTACATGCCTCAGGAAAGCATCTAAACAATTGTTAAGGAAAATAAATACAGCAGATACTTCACTAATTTAACAATGGTTTGATACATCAACAACATATATCTCATACCACTTTGAACCTTCTTTAACATTCTCAATCGTAAAAACTTCCAGCGATTCTGAAGGAATTTTCTTGTGACGCATTTCTTGACCATAATAATTCACCGGGAGCACAAGAAAAAAGCAAATGATGACAGCAATGGAAAAGATTCTGATGCTGTAGAAAATTAATTAGCACCAGTAAGTAAACTTGAAAAAACCACAAGTAAAATACTGTTCCTACATATATGAAAATGAGACTGAAAGTTAACTATAGAAACATCGATTAAAATAAAGACCGATTTCAGAGATATTTCATAACTGCAAAACGTATATGCACACGAAAGAGCAGATAGTTACAAAATAAACAAGAGTGCCAAGAGCATAACTGGAAAAAACTGCCACGACAACTGGAATAAAAGAATGGGCAACTACAAAATGGGGTTAATCAACAAAACAGAGGAGTTAATAAACAAAAAAAACACATTTAAAATACCATGTCATTAGAAACGTGTTATGATATATGTTTCGACCGTGTGGATCCCATGTACAAGCTAAGTCAGCTAGAATTCCCAGTGATTTAAAAATGCGTACGATAGATTACACTTCCCTAATTTATAACAGAAAGAAGACTTGAAAGAAACGAATGTCTGTCCTTATGAAGAAGAAAGGAAATTGTATGAACTTAAGAGCCTCTTTTTCAACACTTTTTTCCTTTAAGCCCTAACTATAGCTTCAAATGGACTAAGCTTTCCTGACTTGTATCAACTTCTACTTCTTAACTAAGTGTTTTCTCTTGTACACGCCCCATGTACTTAGGCTATGCCTACTAATTATTACCTATAAAGTTTCTGTTTGCCTCTCCAAATAAAGAAGAAGAAGAAGATATGCACCAAAGATAAACAGGCTCTTGATCCTAGCTTCGTCATCTTAGGCACATATGCAGTATCAATAAGGGAAGCATAGAACGTAACAGACATAATAATTAAAAAAAAACAAATCGATACAATGGTGGCATGTCCACAAAAAGTACAAGAATATGATCTCACTTAGAAAGTTTCACAACAAAAGAGAGATGAAAAGTACAGGATAACAATAATCCCTGCCAAACCATCAAACAAAACCAAATTTCGCTATCTTTTTCAAAAAATCCACCATCAAAAACTGGCATAATCTTCATTATTTTAGTAACCAGCATATTATAAGGCACAGGCACGGATCTATCAGCTTTACGGTCAACAAGTTTTAAGGAATAAGTAACCACCTGAAAACAACTACTATAAGAAAAACCACAATCTCACAGACGCACGCGCACAGATCTACAAAAAAGTGGTAGAGCGCAATAAATTAAAGATATAAAACGAAAATAGGGTACCCTCAGAAGAACTCGTCGGCTATCAGAGTAATGCCGAGCGATCGGATTCCTGAAAAGTAAAAACTCGAGGTGCACCGAACGGTCTCCTAAGAAGCATGGATAAATCGAAGAAACGAAAACTCCAATCCAGTCAAAACTTGTACGCCATTGAGGCGCTTTGCGTCGACTTCACAGAAACAGGAATTTAGGTTGATTGGAAGGGAAAGAAAGGAAACCCGAAAACCTAGATTGATTCGAAAAGAGAAGGAAAAAAAAAAGGAACTAAAAAAGCCACTGATCTTTCGCAACGGCATGCAATAATGTCTTTATGGAGAATCGCAAAAATTCGTGACAACGTCACGTCCTGTGCTAGTAACTGAATGAGAAACCAAAAGCATCGCGGAACTAGGAAATTAGGAACCGCCACATGGCAAAAAGCTAGAGAACGGTCCAAATCGGAAAGTCATTTAACCGCTCAAGCGCCTTTCTGTAGGAGACAGCGAGAGGGAGACACAGAGCGGGGTGAATTTTTCAAATAATATCACCCTACATCCCAGTTTACCATATTAAGGTGCGCTCGAGTTCCTGAATTCTTACGCGAGTATTGGGCCTACGCTATCTAAAGATAAGACTGGGCCTACTGATAATTGAACGGGTCCAGGTAAGGAATCCGACCCATAGGAAGCCCAAAAAAGAAATACCACCTCAAAAATATCTCACCTTCATCAGTCTCTCTTGTCTATCCCTATCCACGACCAGAAAAGAAAAGACAAGTCTATTGAAAAAAACTAATGAATGTGCAAAAAGCTGGATGTGTAGCATCATCCATTTGGATGAAGGTGTGGTCTAGGACATTGGAAACTGTCACTTTCGCTTTGAGGGAGAGATTTTCTGGTTTTAGTGCCCCATGCCCCAGTTAAATGCATGTTGTCTTCGTAAAGTAGAAGAAAAAGGTCTATGCAGTTTCAAAAGAGAAATAAGTGGATTCTAGTTGAACCACTGGGTAGTATGAGAAGCAAATATCCTTAATAATTTCGGTTTCCAAAGACAAGCATAACAACTTGGAAAGAAGTATTAATTGAATGAATTATATTCTCAAGTCAGTGTTTAGAACATACTCGATAAAATGTTTATATGGTATAATTTGATTTAAAAGATAAGTTTTAAAATTTAAATCTTAAGTGATCATGTGAATCGATTGAATTGCTCAATTCTTTTATATATATATATAGGTCAAGTGTACATGTTATTCCCATGATTGAGTTTTTTGTAATTACTATAATATTATTTGTGAAATTGTTTTACAAAACTAAAAAGAAAAAAAATGAGAATTTTGGAAATAGTCGGCTGGTAAGTAATCTAGTCTAGTAATCTCTCGAGAAGTATTACAGCTACAAAAAGATCTCAAGAAAGAAAACTACAAGTTGACATGACTTCCTTTGAATCGTTAGATTTACATTACAATAAAAATAGTTTTATAATCTAACGTACCACATTAAATCATGTCAGTTTATAGGTTTACTTTTGTAAAATCTCTACGTAGCTAAACTAGTATTTCTCATTTCTATGCATCATGGAGACAGGTGGTAGTTGCAGTAGCAAACCGGCCAAAGTCATGTGTTATTACTTCCATGATTTCGTTTCCTTATTTATTTATTAAATATCGGTCAGGTCTATCCAAATGTTTAAAATTTGGCAAGAGGAATATTACACGTCGATTTTATGGCTGAATATTGTATGAAGAAATCCATAACTTAGGCGAGTAATTAATACTTTCACAACCAGAACAAATGGATAGTAGCTTTGACATTTTATCCACAATATTATAGACTTCATCATCGTGGATACGGACCAAATAACACTGCACTAAAACAACTTGAACATTACGGTTAGCGCTCCTATTAGCTGATAATGATCTCACCACCTTTGAAAAGTGTACCCATTTGAGGAGGGAACTAATTAAAAGACAGATTTGACTTATGTCAACAAAAAAAACATATATATATATATATAGTTCTAACGGTCGGCTGGTTCATGATCATTATATGATGATATTGGAAAAACCCACTTGGAAAGTGACCTTCTTGAATTACGAACACTTCTCTGGTGGCTGAGATTTTCTCTGCCAGAGGCGCTGCTCGATGATTCTGCGAAGACCTCGATGCGTCGTATTGCGACCTTCAATGTTTCTTGGGACATGTTTGCAAAGCACACCCTGAACCAGCCCGGCTCAGAGCAATGGCAAGAAGACCCGGGAGAGATGTTCAACCCAACTTCAAAAAGAATTCTTTTCCAGAGCTCTTTTTCTGCTTCAAATGTGTCGGACCTTAATAGGTACCTCATGTCCACCCAGCAAAACAATCCGGCATTGCTCTTTGCACACCCAATCCCAGCACTCCGAAGACCGGAAACAAGCATATCCTTTCTCTTTTTGAGTCTCCTTTGATTCTCCTTTATGTATTTGCTAGTGAATTTCTTGTCGGAGAGCATATTGGAGAGTAAAAACTGAGTCTGAGAAGAAACGAGCCCAAAGCTCGACATTTTGGTAGCTGCGGCAACAACTGTTTCATTGTTTGAGTAAATCATTCCCACTCGAAATCCCGGCAAACCAAGATCTTTTGAGAGGCTGTAAACAATGTGAATGCGGCCCAATAAGTCAGTCTCGTGATCAACATGTTTCTCCATTACAGCTTCTGTGATACTTATGAAAGACGGAGAGTCAAAGACGGTTCCTGAATAAATTTCATCGCTTATTATATGGACTTCTTTCTTGATAGCAAAATCAATAAGATGGTTAAGCTCGTCCCGGTTCAAGGTCGAGCCCAGAGGATTCGAAGGATTTGTGACCAACACCCCTTTAACTTTTAAATTGAGTTTTTGGGCACGTTGATAGGCTTCCTCCAAAGCGCACGCAGTAATTCTGAAGTCATTTGAACTCGAGCAATGTATTGGGACAATTTCAACCCCAGTCCGCCACTTAAGATCTCTATCAAACCTGCCCAAAAAAGAAGTGATCAAAACAGAATGAGGCAGGTATGTTTTGAAGCGGCCATTAATAAATATTTTGATATGCAGTAGATGATAATTGGGAGAAGATATAAAAAGAAGTATATATATTGTTACCCTGGGTAGTATGGAGTAGGAAGAAGGAAAGCTTCACCAGGTTCGGCAAGGCAGAACATTAGAATCTCATTCGCAGAAGTTGAACCCGCCATAAGCACGAGCTTGTTAGGGTCAAACGCTACTTTATACCCTCTTAATTTTGCCATGAACTCCACCAATTCCTGCACAAGTTAGTGTTCAAGTTATTAATAAGCTAGGAACCAATATTAACAGTGCATGCACTTTTATATAAAGTACTAGTACTTTACTCCATATATTCACTTGGATTAGCAAATTAAGATGCGAGACTTATAAAGAGATCATTTACATTCTTGAAAGCTGGGAAGCCATGATAGTCTTGGAAGAGAGCCAGTTCTCTGAATACTGATCTTCCATTTCGTTTCAACCCCAGTGCATCTGTATTGCTTGCAAGCCAAGACTCAAGAAGATCAAACGAAAGCTGCAGCAAGAAAATTTCAGTTGGTGGAAATGAGGGATGGATGATAATTCAAAGTACAAGAGAAGCTAGGTTCCTTCCTGATAGACCCAATGAGATTATGTGGAAGACTAGGCATGATTATGCATGTATGTGATGTCAGAATAATTAAATTGGCTGAGTTTTGCTCACCTGATTTTCTGCGAGTCCCATTTGAATGATTCCGTTAGGATTTTGAACTTCATGATAAGGATTCTTCTCATATTCCTGCCACCCTAGGAAGTAGGAAGAGTCTTGTCCATGTGAATCACAACTAGCTTTCCTAGACAACATTTTCATGCTGGCTGCTACTCTATATATATCTACTATAACCGGGTATACAAAACTTGAGAGATAGAGACAGAGAGAGAGAGAGAGAGAGAGAGAGAGAATTTTGGTTGGGAGGCTTAGCATGTCTAACATTTTGGAGGGCTGCATTTATATAGTGAAAAAATGACCCTAAATCCGACATGATCATTGTGTTGACTTACTTACCGAAGAAAATAAGAACTTGCATTGTTGGAATCTGTGGCACTCTATTCTCAATGGCATTACCTCAAGCAGTGTCTGTGTGCATCTTGTACACTTGTACTCTTCCACGAGAAGTCACTAGGTAGGATATATTCCGTTTGAGATACCATTATGCATGGAAATGAACTACGGACGAGACCAGCTTCCTGAAATTCGAGCAAAAATTTGAGGAGTTCGAGTGTGTGAGATACGCAAAGTAAACTATATAATATTTTCTATTCATTTTATAATGTTGTACAAGATATTTATAAATATTATAAAATTTACTATATTTTTCGAATAAGAACTTGAAAAAATCATGATTTAATTATAGATTCAATTTCGGTTTAATTCCAACTTGGATTTAGATAAGCAGGTGCCTTTTATCATGTTAAGCTAAAAGATAAGCAAGGTGTTATGATAAGAGCACTCACAATGGGTTTTGTAAAACCTATTGTTATGTAAAATTTAAAGGAAAGTAGTATAAGGCTACATTTGAATATTGAACTGAGTTGAGATGAAAGTTAAAAGTTGAATAAAGTATTATTAAAATATTATTTGTTAATATTATTATTATTTTGGGGTTTGAAAAAGTTAATTATTTATTATATTTTGTGTTAAAATTTGATAAAATTGTAATGATTAAATTAGATAAGTTGATAGTAGTTTAAAAGTACATCCAACCGATGATGCATTTCATTTCTATTTTCCATTTCTATACAGTGTTATCGCTAGACGTAGAAGAGATTGTGCACAAATGTAAACATTTTTTTAATTTGTTTTCTATCTCTTCTTGTACTTTTTCTCTCAAATTAATTTCTCTCGATCCTTGTACTTTTTTTCTCATAAAATATTAAAAGGTATAATATTAAAATTATATGAAAAATAAATAAATAAGTTGATGTATGGTATATTATAAAAATTAGTATATAAAATAGAAAAAATGAGATTTGGTTATGTATTTTAAAGGATACGATGAAAAATCTATTGGGAGTGCTCTCATGTATCCAAATTAGGGGTGGAACCAAAAATCTTAATATGAAAAAAAATACAAATACAAATTGAGGGACAAGTTATTTCCACGTATGTAGTTTTTCTTATATAAAAAAGAACAAAATAAGTTAGTTTTTTATGAACTATTATTATAATATTTTGTGGGGCTTAAATGTACTTTCTCCCACGAAGACACGTCTTATTTATAATGTGTCCAATTTCCACGATATAATATATATATATATATATATATAGAGTAATCATATTCACCATTTTAATTTTCATCATCTTATAATATAATATTAAATAATATATTTACAAGTGAAATATAATAAATATTTTATAATTATTTAATGTCACATGATCATATAACGATGAAAAAAAAAAATAGATGATGGATAGATATTTACAGTGTGAAAATTAGTAAAATATTCCCATGTGATCAAAAGAGATCGGAACGGCAAATGGGATCGATGAATTGTGTGTATAATCAACAAACAATTAATTTTTATGATTTAAATTTTAAACCGTTTGATTGATTAATTAATGCAAAATAAATCATTAGACATGGGATATTATTATATATATAACTCTATCGATTAAGAGTACTTTACAGATAAAGTAGACAAACTGCTTCCTATTTAATTAAGGATTCATGCTTTCTTGAAAAGCTTTTTAACTTGTACTAGATCTTGGCATTTATATATCTTTGTTGTGTTGGTTATTGTATATTATAGTTGCTGCTTAATTCTTCACCTACTGGTTTTCTTTTTACATGCATTTATTTTTGTACAAGATGTAATTGTAATGTGGTGGTGATCAGTACTGGTGGTGAGCACATGTCAATTGTGTCGCTCTACGTCTTAGATTGTATTTATACTGCAATGTTTTAAATTCTATTTTGGTGATCCTTCCAGTTTAAGTATTAAAACAAAATATTTTGATAATGATGCGTTCCAAAATATCATTTTAAGATGAACTATATCTATAGAAATATATATATTAAGTGATAACTAATATAATACATATGTATATACTAGTAGTTGGGCTTCGCCCAATATATATAAATATTATTTTTAAGAATTAATATTTTTATTAAGAAAAAATTTTTTAATTAATAATGTAATATTTTTAGAAAAAAATATATAATTTCTAACATCAAATAGTAAAATAGACTTAAATTGGTTTTAAAACATTTCAAATTAAAATCTTATTATTTACTACTGCATGTGCTCTTGGGTACAGTTAGAAACAACAAATACATGGAAAAAAAAAAAAAAAAAAAAAACCTTGAACCAAAACTATGCAGTGCAGGAGACAAACCGTTAACAGTAAAGTAACGTGCAGAGTACGTTTTCTTAGTTTAATAAAATAATTATTTTTAGAAAGTGATATAATTTTTATAAAGAAATAAAATACTAAGGTTTTTATAAGATATTATTATTTTATTTTAATGTTTCATAATGAATTTAAATTGATAAATAAATAATATTTTATTAGACTAATTGTATTAGTAAATGAAGTTGGTAAATAGATTTAAACTTAATTATTTTACATTTCTCTTTATTTATATAAGGAATGAATGGAAATTTTAAATCACATATATAAATTTATATATAATTTACATAGAATATATATTTATATAATATATATATCTAATATATCTCTTGATAAATGATCATCAATGCATGAGTTCTAGGATCGATGCATACTGTATGAATTTTGATAACTATGAATTTATTCATAAGTGATTGGGGAGATAAATTAAAAAAAAATAAGAACTTTTAAGAAGAGAGAGAGCCATTTTAATTTATTCATGCAACTAATGGCATTAATTTTAACGGTAAAATAACAAAAACCATTAAATTAACAAAATTTCGTTAGATAACCACTTTATATATATAAAGATGTGTGTGTGTGTAAGTGTGCTATCATGTATATATGT
Organism: Carya illinoinensis; assembly: GCF_018687715.1. Classification (NCBI taxonomy): domain Eukaryota; kingdom Viridiplantae; phylum Streptophyta; class Magnoliopsida; order Fagales; family Juglandaceae; genus Carya; species Carya illinoinensis. The sequence continues at coordinate 37,532,074 of NC_056758.1, forward strand.
GTATTTCATTAAAGAATTGACTATTTATAAAAATGAATATTTTAAAGAATGCAGAGATATTAATCCCAAAATATAATATTAAGAAAACACAAATTTGAGTTGAGAGAAAAAGAAAACAAAGAACAAAATAAAAGAACAAATAAATTATTAAAAATAATGATATTTAAAAAAAGAGAAATGAGTGGACATATTTAAAGTTACAACAACAAATTAAAATTCATAAATACCTTTTAGATTTTAAAATTAATTAAATATCATTTAGATTTAAAATTTATAAAAATATCATTCAAACTCAAGAAAATTACAAAAATGTCATTTATAAGAGTCTGTTTAGGAATACAATTGTTCTCAGATATTGTCATATTACTTCACTATTATTTATAAAATACTTCACTACTATTCACAGATGATGATCATCTGAGATATTCTTAGCATCCAAACTATTTCACTTCTATTCATTAAAATAGTCTGAAACGAAATAAGACCTGATATAGCTAAAATTTGACTTGAATGGTCGAAACGGGTCGGGATTATGAACGAAACAGAATGTGTATGTATAATATAAATATCGGAGACTACACCGGAATAGAATATTCCAGCCGAAATGACCAGAATGCAATGGAATTGAAAACTATGCTCTATACCATATTTTGTAACAATTAAATGATTATTAGTGAGTATTAAATATTATAAATTAAGTAACTTATATCGTTATAAAGAGTATAAACTCTCTCTCAATTAATGTTGATCTTATTCACCATCTTTCTACGCACTTATTCGGAGCATTACATTGTATTACCTGCTCCACTTGTTAATTATTTTCCAACAAGAACATAGGGTCATCTTCATCATTTCATGTTAGAAAATTACGACATTAAAAAAAAATCCATTAGTTCTCCTTAAAAGTCTGTATCATTATATATATATATATATATACACATAATTGAGAAGTCGAATTACTGATTATTGACGACTGAATTATAGACTAAACTTCTAAATAAGCAAAATGATTGAAATATAGATACCATGCACCCAATCGATATAACACAAAATGATTTTCATCTTTCCTAGAATCTAAAACAAATCAATAACATAATGGTTGATATTTAATTATTGCAAATACCATCGTAAAGATTTATTTAAGAGCTACTCCTACCATTGGGAGCTCCTGCTGGGGCTCCCACTTATGCATTTTTAAATTTTTTTTATATATTTTTTTACATATAATTTTTTAACACATTTAAATATTTTTAAAAAATAAAAAAATTATAATATTATTAAAAAATACTTACTTAATCATTAAGTAAAAAATAATAATGATAATAATAATAAAAAATCAAAGCTATAGAAACCAAGGGTAAAATCTATTAGTAAGAGTAGCATTTTCCTTTATTTAATTACATACCAGCGGCCAATCATGATTTCACTGATCTATTACAACGTAAGGCGGCCTACACGTTACGTGGGTTAATAAATATGCATGGGAGATGGGATATAAAATTTGCATAAATTAAGGAAAACTAACAAACATGCACATTAATTTGGAATGTACAACGCCGGCCATATGTCACATTAAATATTGCACCATGCACCCAATTACGTACCATTAACCATGTCAAATACCAATTTCGTCCGATTCTAGCTGTTAATTATCCACGCATTCAGTGCATGCAAACAATTAGCTAGTTGTGTCCCATCCCGCAAAATTCGACACAAATCTAAAGCAAATTAAATGAGTAGTTAAAATTAAATTTTACTTATTTAATCGAATATATATTTAATAAAATTTCAGAATATCGTAACAGTTGGATTAGATATATAAACGTCTAAACGTGGTATTATATACCACTCCAATTACTTGCAATTATTAAAACAAAACCAACTTTATTAAGAGATCGAAGAGCTCCATGCAGTCTTAAAGCATTTCCCTTTCCAATTATGGTTATATATATATATGACTGTTGAATTATATATATTGACCGGCCATATCAGTACTTATCCAAAAAGTTACCTCACGAGTCACGACCTTAATATTCATGTGTACGACCCTTGATGCATTGATAATTTGATACACGCCAATTACCACTACTACAAGCTGGCTTGTATATATATATATATATATAACGACTAATAAGAGTAGTTTAGGATTAAAAAAATATATATCAATTTACATGATCAGTCATCATGTACGGACATCTCTGTTTTAAAATAGATAAACTTCATAATTTTCTTTTGGATACATTAATTTTAAATACATGAGTTGTTGTATTTGTAACGAGATATTGACATGCATGATGTCAAATATCAAATATGAAGTGTTCTAACCATTCCATTTGTCAATTTATTGTACTTCTTAGAAACAAAAACAAAACACTGTAGACAAATGATCATTTGAACTAAAAATTAAGGAATTTTTGGAATAATGATATATACCTGCATGCATGGGACTCCGTACAGAGATAATTAAGCACACGTGCTTATTAGCTAGTGTCACGGTAATGACACGTGGCACTGTCATGTTAGATGAATATATATATATAGTATTTGTCATTTGATCTCAATAATCCGTGCAAATCATATCTTGATATCGTTCTATATATTCTACTAATTAATAAATGGTAAAAATCATCATCTATAACATTAAATATAAAGATTTATAAACCGATTCATATAATTATTAAATTAAACTTTATAAGTTTATATAGTATATATATATTTTTTTATATAGATCGATCTAAAAATGCCGGGGGGTCGGCTATTATGCGACGTGGACTCATTTCTGCATCGGAGAATATATATTGGTGGTCCATGGACCACCAGCTCATTGCTTATGTTGATCAGTATCCTCAGAAAGTGAAAGGTCGGAGCCGAGGCACAAGGTCCGACTGGTTTTTAGGTCCCACTTACCCCTTGAATCCTTGTCGGCCATCTTCTCTGTCTCCTGTCACTTTAATGCAACACAAACCAGCGCGCAGTTCTAACCTTCATGTAAAATATATATCAACCTTACGATATATCCCTTCTGATCCTTTTTTTTTTTTCAAAAAAAAAAAAAGTTGTGGTTTTTGAGAAAATTAAGAAGATACTGATCACGAATCAATGTTGTTTTTTTCTTTTTAACAAAATGTGATTTCCAATATATATTAATCTAGTGTGTACGTTTTCCTCTAATTAGAATCAAACGGTACTGATAATTTCTGTTGAACAACTAGCGCGACATGGTCACATGAGTACTTACCAATCGAGAACTCTTATAAAACAAGTACTAATAACTTCTAATACGGCCTAAAGAGTCTTCATTTCCTGTCAAGAAAAATTATATTCATGTCAAGCATAGAGCACGTATACTATAAATTAAGTGTTTGCACGGTGTAATTTAATTTAAAAAATAAATTTTAAAATTTGAATTTTATAAATCAATTTTATCATTTTAACTTTAACTGACGTGACTTCAAATTAAATTAGGAACAAACTTGAGGGAATGATAAGCTGTAAAAAATATTTCCGGCCACAAAAACATATATTGATCTCATCTGCATTGCTATTTCCAATGTCATCTTGCCTGCAGAACTTTATCCGCTCAAAAATGACTAATCAAACAAGTGAAAGCCATGCATGCACTATGAATGTACTCGGTTTGTTACGATCACTACTCTTGACTGATCATATCCGATTGGCTTTATTTCTTTTCCATCCCTTTGAATTTATACAGAATATTAATTGTACGTCTTGGCCAGATGCAAGTACAGTAGTAAAGCATAGGCAAAAACAAGAAATTGGAAGTAGCTGGTGTAGTGTATTATAGAGTCACTCCTACCCCCCAATGGGCGCAGTTTCCCCCCCTGCATTGCAAAGTGAGGTACAGCTCATACTGCAATTATGTCTCTTCATTTTTTTCTGACATTTTAAACTGCACGAAATTTCCACCAAAGGGGATATATAGCTTTTTGGTATTGATGATCGAGTACTACTTCCTCTCCAGTTTCATATTCAGTTCACGAAAAGAAACAACTATACATCACTTCTGCAGTACTGAACATTCATCATGAGCTGCCTGACTCATCTAAAAACAATGCCGTTTTATGAAACATTTGCAGTCAAACTTACTTTATTGCCCAAGATGAAGATGGTAGTGGTATGGGGGATATACAACTAAACCAGTAATGTTAATCTTCTCTGATCACTTCACACGACAAGATGGAGACTTTTTCAAGTGATATTTTTTTAAAATAAATAAATAATGCTCTCACCTTGTTAAATTATCGATCTGTGATCATTTCGAGTCCGCAATTATTGCATGCCTTTGGTGGTGCTGCAGGTTGTTCTTGTTTGTTTCTTGAAAAAATGGATTTCCGAGTTTTTCAGCCTCTCGATCGATCCTTTGGATTTGTCTTTTTTTTTAGCTAAGTTTGGTGGGAATAATATTGGATCAAATATAATATATGGGGCCTCCAGAACTCATATGATAATTGTATTACTTTTAGTCATAACATCGATCTGCCATGTAAAATCAAAGTTCAAAAGGATCATGAGATGGGGAGTTTTGTACTTACTGATAAAGAAGTCACTCTTTTGTGAGTCAATCTTACAAATGGAGTAGAAGCACCCAACATACAATAAAGGAGAGAGAATGGCCAAGTGGAACTACTGCCCAAAAAGTCGAAGGATAAGATCATAATTAAGAATGCCCATATGGACACTATAATTTTTGCAGAGGATACAAATTCAACATTATTCGTTTTGTGGAAAGACTTCTCAGGGTTGCAGTCTTTTTGTGGACGGACCTGCTAAGTTTTAAATGGCAGGACTTCTATTCGATCATTAATGCACGGCCCCTTCTGATAAAACCTCGGTTTTTTAAGGCATTCCACGTGTTTTAATTTGATGATCAGACCCAAAAAGCAAGAAAAGTAAAGAGGAAAAAAAATAATAATAAAAGGAAAGCATGATCTCCTGCTTTCTAGAAAACGTGGAATATTATACATATATACATATATATATATATGGGTGTGTCAGTAACTTCAGTTTCCGGTAGCAAATGTCAATCATCCATGTTTCACGAGTCTCTTGATCAAAGAAGAAATCAAATTGAGTGCTGATTCTATCAGTACAATCCCCCCAATTTTATATAAGAATTAGTAGATAGTTTAAAAAAGAATTTAAAATGACGTGAAAATAAAAACTAAGCTTAGCAGAAATTATACATCTGTGTGCATGGTTCTTTTAGCATAAATTTCCATTTCATGCGTTCGATTCATACGTTACAGTATGTGTATATATATCTGTGTGCGTCAGTCTCTGTGAGAGAGAGAGAGAGAGAGAGAGAGAGAGAGAGAGAGAGAGAGAGAGGGGCGCGCTAAAGAGAGAACGTATGTAATAATTTAAGTAGGGGCACGTGGTTTGTAGTAGAAGGTTTATTAGGTCATCTGAAAACTGGCCCTCATCACCAGGAGGTTCCTGGGGCAAGCACTCATAAAGGTCGTCTTTTTTTTTTGTTTTTTGTTTTTTTTGTTTTTTTCATGTTTTGCGAAAAAAAAAAAAAACCCTAATTGTTTGTGACAACCAACATGACGCCCATGCTAGACCATACTTCACTGATTGATAGCACGCGCAATACCTTCTAAAGATATAAACATTGGACTATTTTGCTTCCCTGCCGCGACAACATGGACCCCTTGCTTTCTCTTTCTCTTTCTCTGAAGTACTACTCACAGCTAAAACTCCAACAACATGAGCAGTTGTTCCATTTTCACATCAACATTATTCCCTCCTATACTCATGGCGGATCATAGGTTTCATTGTACGTACGCAGGTCTTATATATATATGGTGGCTTAGAGAAAGCTAATTATATATGTGTAAACGGCTAATATGTATATCCATATAAGCTATATATATCTATTATACACACCAGCCTGAAAAGAACGATGGCGGATACATAAAAATAGAATGTTTCTATTTTTACAGATCCAAACTCGAGCTCGTAAAGATTGACTTCAAAAAACGCCTACAAATTAAGTACCCCCAAAGACTTTTTAACTTTTTTTTTTCTTCCACAGAGACTTTTAACTTGCACACGTGTACCATGCACGCACGTTGAAGTTTTAGTATAAAGTAATTACTCGCTGTCATGATGATCATCGATCCCTTGTAAATGGCTGGCCGGCCGAGTAATCAATCACAAGTCACATATTGCATGTCGTCCCGGAGACGCAACAAATCCGGATCAAATGTCTGTAGTACAATCTTTGCAAAGTTGTTTACTTTGGTCAATAATTTGAACTCCTGATCAGAAACGGGTCAAAATGCCATTACCCAGATTCATTAAACTCGTTTTTGTGACTGTTTTAATTACTACTTTAGGAATTGAGATTAGCAAGAACTAGCTAGCCTTGCAGAGCAAAGGTCAAAAGATTGGACAGCTAGTGCAGTAGTTCGTACCCTGAGAGAGCAATTTAAGTCGCGCATTTTGACATTGCAAAGTTTGTACTATTTGTAATTATGTAACTGCAGACAACCGTTGGAGAAAATTCATTAATTATATATATATATTATATATTTGTCTTTCTTTATTCAAGACAGTGCTCCATTGAGTATTTCATATTATCTATAAATAATAAATGATATATAAATAATAAAACAATAATATTTTCAATCACTGCTAAACTTGCAATGCATGAGGTAAGCATGGACAAAGGCTCAATTATCAATGTCATATTCATGGCTGCTGCAGAGACCAAAAGATCAAAAGAAAATAAAAGAAAAGAAAAGTCACAGCTAGCCGCAGCCTGCAGCAATATATTACACGATTATGAACACAACACTTATAAAAGCACGAGGCGTCAGAGTCACGGTATATTAAACTTGTTAACTCAATATGAATGACATGATAATAACATCAGAGATTAAAAATAATAATATATTATATCATTCGTTAATTTAACGTAAATACGACACGATAATAATAAATTATAATTTTAATTTTAACAGATTTAGATAAAAAAAGATTGACTTTTTAAGATACAATTACTTAACGAGTTGATAACAAGTCTAACCCATTTTGATACATTAAAAAAATTAAAATTAAAATTATACCATTTTATCTAAAAGTAAAATTGTTATAATTTTAACTTCAATATTTTTATTATTTGAATTATAATTTTAGACTTGTAGTTAGTTTATAATTTTTATAAATATTATGATTTTAACAGTTATATAAAATTCTGTTAAATTTAATCAAGTTAAATGGGTTAATTTTAAATCTATTCAATCTATTTATATAAATAATTTGAAACAGATTTTATTGTGTCATGTTAATCTATTTTATATTATTTATTAATAAATAAAAAATAATTGACACAATACGACCCATTAATATATAATAGTCGTATTAGAATTTGGAATTTTAAATTGATAAATTTAATTAATAGAATTATAATTAACTTATATAATATAATATGTATATTAAGATGATTTGACACCCCTGACACGAGCTCCACCGTCCTACCAAATAAAGTCCAGATTAAAATGTGGCCTGAGAAACGACAGTATTTTTGTATCATGAGGGAAAAAAGCACAACTAACTAATCCGATAAAGTTCAGTAACAATTAAGGTGGCGATAAAATAAGACAGAAAGAAAGGAGACAGTACTATTCTTTTTGTCAACTGGAACAAATTATTGTACGCTGCTCTGCATATATGCTTTACTCGCAAAACGAGAAGGGAACTGTTTTACTGCATGCTTTAGAAAACAAGAGGGTAATCACCCAGCCCACACATGACAACACACACATACATGTAGTGAGATGTTAAAATTTCACGGGTGGCATTAATTGTGTTAGCATGCATGCTCTGCTCGTCGCAATCGGAGCAGCTAGACATAACGTCCTGCCTCGTCTCCATCATATACGAGGGGGACAAACGCGTATAGCAGGCAAAACAATTGGTCTACCCAAGTCAAAGATCTTTTTGGTATGTGCGCGGTCGAATTATTGGCCAAAATAATGCATGAGGGAGTAACATTAATCTCAGGCCATATGGCATATATATATATATATATATATATATGTGCACATTGTCCTATTCAGAGCCTTCCATGAGGACTTGTCCCCAGCCTAATTGATTTGAAACTCGTTTTTCGTCTACCGCTTACACGTACATGCAGCGCAGCACTGTACCTTTTGTATATCTTAATTAGAGATCTTGACACAATTACTAACAATTTGTACGCAGTCCACGAAACTGCGCGGGAATTTTGTTCCAAAAACATTAACGAAAAACATAGCAAATGATGGAAGTAGCTCTGATCTTTCTTTTTTTTGGTTTTTTTTTTTTTTTATTAAAAATGTTCTATATATTGTGATCTTATTTTGACTACCAAGTCAGAAAAGTAATAGAGATTATAATGTAAATATTAGTTCTAGATAGATGCTTTAACAACGGAAAAAAATTTTAATATTATAAAAATAAATATTTCACGCGTTATGTTAAATTATAAATTTATTTTTATTTTAAAATAAATCTAAGAAATAAGATATAAAGTCATAATTTTTTTAATTGCAACGTACACCTGGAATACGTACATTTAGCGATCAATTTGATTTAAAATTGATTAGACATTGCCTTTTCAACGTATGCTCAGTGTAGTTAGGCTAACAGTGAGAGTCCACAGAAAGTCTAGCTAGCTCGATCTGTAGAAATGTTATTTTTCAAAGCTTCATAAATGATACCCACTTGACATTTTTAATATTTTATCCTTCTAGCTAACATCAGAAAGTGGTTAACTGTATATCGGAATAGGGGCCGTAAGAAATCATTGAGGCACTTTTGGAATAATGCGACCAGGATGTGGCCCTTAGACAACGTCTTGGCGTCTTAGAGGAATGGTGTCACCAAATAGAAGTAGCGCATGAGACAAGTGACAACGAATTGATAACAGAAAAATATTCAGGAAATTGGAATCGCAAAATTAGGACTTCAAGAAGAGATATTTTATAAGCCCACGATTGAAGGCCGAAGCAAAACGCGCTAAATTGGGATCTTCTATGCGATTTTTAATATATGTAGCTAAAGTCATGAACAAAATGCCCCCAATTCAAGCTGGGATTTTCTACTGCTTCTTGCTATTCTTGAGCTGATCTTCCTTCTCAACCACAGCCCTTCATAATTAGATCCTTGCATCAAGTGGCCTTTAATTTGAGAGATGGGAAAGCAGATCAACTCCTAGAAAGTTTGTAGACATTTAATTTGAGAGATGGAAAGCAGAAGCTAGTGAGAAGGCAGCAAAGAAAACATTTTGAGTTTTTTTCTAAAAAAAGGTGAAATAACATTTTTCTCTGTTTCGAGAGGACCAAATACCAAGAAACAAAAGGAATTATATGCAAAAAGATACCTTCAATGATTTGATATTTTACCTTTTACCCTTTTGTTTACTAGGATCCAGAGCCACAAGGGTGCTTGAGACAACAATAGAGTGGAAACTCAAACATGAGCCCCATCATACTAATAGTTATTTTTGACATCATAAAATTGTTGCTTAATGGTTTATGCCACCCTGCAATCATTTTGCACGCTTAAATTACTATGATGGTTACCATTAAGTATTTCCAGAATTTCCATTTCAAGCTAGCAGCACTAAAACGAAAATCATGGTAAAAATTTATGCAAGACATGCAATAACATTCATGCTCTCTCTTTCCAACGATCACTGGCATTCCAGTGCTAGTTTGGTTCACATCATAATACGCTACACGTAAATAACAGCCTATTAAAACTCTACTTGAGTTACAACAATCAATGAGCTTGGAAAGAGCTGATACATTACTGACTCATGCTTCATTCCATACAACAATTTAATATGAAGAACATAACTATGCGGTTTTACCATACAGATTATTATAATGACAATCATTTTCCAGAGAAATTGTTACCGCTGAGAACCAAAGATCTGATTTGGCTGCACTGTGGAGCTTCAAAATCATTGACCCAAGAATTTCAAGATGTCGACCAAATGACCTGAAGGAAGCAAGATGTCATTGGAAGGACTTGAGGTGGAATATTTGGCAGCTGGGGACGTATGATCTCTTTGTTGCAGCCTGTTCAAACTTCTTAAAGGCTGTTTCATTCTCTTCTAAGTTAGTCTGAATAAAATATCGTATCCACCAGGACGAGCTCCTCAATTTAGCCTACAGAAAGAAAAAGTCAGCATGTTATTCTTATGAGAACAATATAGAAATTAACATTCAGTTTGGCAGCAACATCCATCCAGTTGCAGGAAGATAAACAAGAAGTAAAAGGTAACATCTGCCTCAAAGTAAGCACATGAAAAGGCATAGCCATCACTGAAAGAAATGTAATTTTCCAAAAAGCCTCCATGACATGGTTCTGGCACTCTTATGAAAATTGTCGCAGGACAAAGGCTTTTATACCAAATAGGTTGCAGAATTTAATTATCTGGATTCAGGGTTTGTAGGCTTCCGGATAGCTAGTGATAAAAATATTTTGTGAAGGCAGACTGAAAGTATTAGGGAATATATGATTTCTGTAAGGAAAGTAAAGGATTTTGAGACAAAACAAGAAGGAAAAATTAAGCGTTAGATGACTGTTCTGGTGCTGTATAACAGTGAGTTGGGATTTGTATTTGGACTTTCTTGGATTATAATGGAAATTTTTATAAAGGGGTGGTTTGGGGTTTCACAATTGGGATTATAAGGATGGAATATTCAAAGAATAACAGGAAAAAAAAATGATAGATGAACCCCAAGCATTAAGGTTTCCAATCTCACACCTTGAATAGGGTTGCATCACACAATCCTCAAAGGGAAGTAAATCAAAAAAGGAAAACTTCTCTTGAATACAATGAAAGGACCATCTTAAATGGTATAGGCATTACTAATCTCATTATACTTTCCATCACAATTCAAAGGGCTAAAAACATTTCAACTCTGAGGTGGCCGAAGCTCAAGGCATCTAGAGGTCAGAGGTTTACTTATTATTGGGGTAATTCTCTTAGAACATAGCCTTAATTGGGTGGCTCCTTGCAAGCTACCCAGCTTTAATTACATTCACTGGGTCATTTTGCCTTTGGATTACTTTTCACGTTCTATAACCACATTATTTTTCTCACCTGTCGGAAACTGAAAAAACTAGATAAAGATTACATTTGCATATTCACAAGAAGGTATCTGGAATAGACTGGAAAGCATAACATCCCCCAAAATGCAAACACACACACACACACACACACACACATATTTTTCTCTCTCTCTCTGTCTGTCTCTCATGCACACACACACACGCACGTGCACACAAAATGCAAGGCTATCATTTGATTGGACATCCCAACAACATAAGTAGTTTGATCCAAAAGGTCAGCATAGGATATAAACTGTCATTGGAAATCAATATAAAGGTTACTATTGGCCATTTGACATCCAAATTCAAGGTTTAACAAACACATGCATAGCAATTAAGGAAAATGCTATGATTGTACAAGTGACTACCACTTACCGCCCTTCCAAATTTGGACACATCAGAAACTCTAGCTCTCTGGTGACCAGGATAGCCTACATGGCAAATATTTAAAGAAAAAAATCACCAAAAAGTTAAAAAAAAAAAAATTATTTATATACATTTCTCAATTGAAGTATGAAATTAGTCTGAAATCAGAAACAACGTCTTTAAAGCTTAAATTGTTGAGGAAAAATGAACAAAATTGTGAAAAACCCAAAAGAAAAAGTTGTCATCTGTGGAAAATATGAATATTAAATACATGGGAATGAATGGACGAATTCACATACTCAAAGTTGGGGGCAGGTTAGCGGGGTGGGTAGAAAAAGAAAAACAACCAACAACAGACTGGCTACATATGAAGTCAAATAGATTTATTACTGTTACAGAAACAATGGGAAAAACAAAAAATGAATGAGACAAAAAAACTGCTAGTGAATTGGTACTTATTTCATTTTTTTTTTCGATGCTAGACATGGATCTGCTTGGGGTGGTTGGCGCTCCAATGAAGTGAGAGGGGGACATGGAGTGGGATTATGGAAGTTTATAAGGAGGGGGTGGTCTTGCTTTGAAAAACACATTTGTTTTGTAGCAGGAGAGGGAAACCGAATCAGTTTTTGGTAGGATGTGGTGTGGAGAGCATGCCTTGGAAAGAGCCTTTCCGGTTCTCTATCGTATTGCTACTAATAGGGAGGCTTCAGTGGCAGATATGCGACTACTCTCTCATGATTCTCATAAGTGGAATATCCTTTTTAATAGAGACTTCCATGATTGGGAAGTACCTATTGTTGCAGATTTTTTCAGCCTCTTATACTCCATGGGGCCTTTTGTGACACAGCATGATCAATTGAAGTAGAGGTCTAATAACCACAAGAAGTGTACGGTTAGGGGGTACTATCAAATTTTGACAACACAAGATCATCCTAAATTCCCTTGGAAGAACATTTGGAGGACATGTGTGCCTTCCAAAGTTGCTTTCTTTGTATGGAACGCCGCTCTTGAGAAGAATCTGACCATGGACAATCTGAGGAAGAGGGGTTGTGTAGTTATGGATTGGTGTTATTTATGTAAAAATAAATGGAGAATCTGTGGACCATCTCTTATTGCATTGTGAGGTAACAAGGGAGTTGTGGGATGAGATTTTTCACAGGGTTGAAGTGGCTTGGGTTATGCCTGCAAGGGTGGTGGATTTGTTGGGTTGCTGGAGGAAGATACAAGGTTGTCATCAAGTAGCAGTTGTATGGAAGAAGATTCCATTGTGCATCATGTGGTGTATTTGGTTGGAAAGGAATGCGCGTGCTTTGGTTTTCTGCTATTATACTAAATGGGGACAACGTTCATGATTTCCTCTCTTTAATTTATTGCTCTTAGAATGTATTTAGGTGTGCTATGTATACTTCCTGTGTACGCGGGCTATGCCTATTTCTTTAAGATCAATAATATTTTTTCTCTTACTTATAAAAAAAAAAAAAAAAAAAAAAAAAAAAAAAAAAAAAAAAACTTATTTCATTTTAAGCCATCTCAGTAAATGAAAAGGTCATCTTTCATTTTTTTTTTTAAAGTCTTATAGCAGTATAGCATAGGGGTGAGATCAGACCGGCCATAGTCCGGTACGGTCCGGTCCAATTTTTCTAGGACCGAATTCATTCGGTCCGGTCCCGGTCCAAGGGTTTTTCACCTCGAACCGGACCAGACCGAATGAAATATATATATATTTTTTATTACTTATATATATTATTTATATAAATAATTGTATATAATTAATTATTAATATATCACAATATTATACTAGTATTATATTCTTTAATATATAACTATAATATATAATACTAGTATCATTAATATATTAACATATTATAAAAGTTATAATATAAATTATAGTATGTGTATAAATTTATAATAGTATTAGTATAGTTAACATAATATGTTAGTATTAAATCACCATAACTACATAGAATATTATTTAATATATTATTACTAATTTATCACTAACATATAGTATATTAGTAATACTACTAGTATAGTTATTAGTTATAGTATTGGTACTAAATCTATAACTATATAAATTTAGATCAATGTATTATTATATTCTTTGATGTATAACTATAATATATAGTACTAGTATATATTAATAATTCTACAATTTATTATGTAATTTTCATTTAATAAGTCACTTAATTTTAATTTAGTATTTTAAATAAATTTTTTTTTATTAATCGATTTTTTTTTATTTTTTTTAAAAAGGGGTTGGACTGGACCGGACCGCGCTAGTATAGCATGTGGACACCTAGTTCCTTTTGCTAATATAATGGAAAAAATAATTTGCTTCGAGTAACAGATTGTATGGTATGTGGACACCCAGTCCGGTCCGGTCCGGGAAAAATGGACTGACGGTCCGTCCGTCCATCACCACACCCCCCCCCCCCAACATGGAATGGACCGTGCTCACCCCTAGTATAGCATGTGCACACCTAGTTCCTTTTGCTAATATAATGGAAAAAATAATTTGCTTCGAGTAACGGATTGCATGAGAAAATATTGAGAGTGAGAAAACAATTTAAATCCAAACTCAAGCACCCATGATGAAAAGTGAGAGAGAGGATAAACTTCTATTGGAGATTTACCAGCAAATATCGCAAGACCATCAGCTGATACTCTTGCCAAATCAGGAAGGGTCTTGTTGAGATATCTTGGGGATAAGTAATCCAGAGCATCTGAAACAATTACAAGGGAAAACGATTTTGGCCTATATGGAAGAGGAAACTTGATATCAGCTACACGCACAATGCCTTTGCGGACAAGAGCTTTGCAGTTAGTATCTGCATCCTCTATATCATATGGTTCCACACCCCAGGCTTCAGTTTCCTCCTCTTTAAGCAATTTAGAAACTACCGAACAGGTGTCTGGACCAACATGCAAAATTTTATGCATGCTGTCTCCATATGCTTTCTTCAAAATAGGAATTGCTCGTTGGACCTCTGCAGTGCATGAGTAATCACCTGCATGAGTGGAGAAATTTGGATTCTTAAAATGATGGCAAATTGCAAGAAATATTGGACTAACTATATATATTGTAGCTTTGATACTTATCAATAAAATTGCAAGCATCCCTATTGTCAATTCACTGGAGGCAGATCAGCTTGTGATGCTGAACTGATGCTATTAGCCTCTGAAAACAACTGTAAACAAAATCCACTTGCCTAATGGCTATTCTAATTGGCCCTTCTTTGAGGACATCATTTTCTAGAAAATTTCTCCAGGATATCAGAATTACCATACCCTGGTAACTAAAGTGGATTGTTTTGCTTGTGGAACTGAGCATCCAACATTTAATCATGTTCACATGAGAAGCAGCAAATTCATTTTTTATCAATTCTGCATTACTTTCGGTTAGCAGGAATTTTATGTAGCGTAGAACAAGGCTAGTTACAACATACAATCATGATGCAAAGTGAAGCAAACTTGAGATGATATAAAGAACCACCTCAAATTTCCATAATTTGAAAAGGAAACTAAGAGAATGAGCAGCTGAGGCATTTTCTTAACTCTATTAATAAATTAATGAGAAGCATTGTGGTACTAAAAGCACCTATCAACTGCCAGAAAACCAGTAAAATAAATTGGGAAGAGAGAGAGAAAGATAGAAGCTATGAAAACAAGGAAAGTTACATGGAGACAAGCTAAGATTCACAATTGATCTCTAACAAATTCATTAATGATAGAAATTTCCAACTAAATAGTCTTCTATTTCAACTGTGACAATAGTGCCCATCCATTTGATTTCACTTTCATTCAGATGCATTTCAATTATTTTCTGTGCTAGGTAATATCAGCAAACTCTGCATCAAGCAACATGGTGAAACCAACCGATAGCAGCTATCATATATCGGTTTAAGGGTGTATGACAATACCACTGTGATACTACTGAAATAAACGGTCAAACTGTGAAACTTTGGAAGTAAGGCAATACCTTCAACCCTGCTTATAGCTTCCATATTGTTGCCAGATGCACCTATCATATGAAAACAAATATGTTGTTCAGCCTCGGCACAAGTCCAGGTACGCACACATACACGCCCATAAATTACAATATACATAACTCGTAGTTGTAATTTTGTAAAGATTTCAATTAGATTTGTTCTTAGGCTATTCTAGCTATTTAAACAGGCTAACAACAACACTCGTATTTACCTGAGTTGCCGTATGAATAGGCAATAAAAAGCAGTGCTCCCTGAAATATTCCCCAACAAAGAAATGAAATAAACGTAAACCACTAGAACCAACAAGAAAGAAGAGCGGAAAAAGTAGAATACCGAAATTAACATTATTTGGAATATAAAGGGTCTGGATTCGGTAAACGTAGTTTCTTACCAAGACAATAAGCCCAACAGATAAAATCGGAGAAGACCGTGATTTGGAATTGGCAAGCAAACCGCCTCCCCCGCTGTCCCCGAATCGTCGAGATGGATTCACTGGTCTCCTCCACATGGTCTCGAACTTAACAAATGGCTATGCGCTATTTTTTACTGGTTTAAAAACTAACCAAGCGAACAAAAATAAAACTATGAGAATTGATGCAGATCGAGGAGACCGAGCAAGAGGAGCTAAAAGTTTAAGAGAGAATAATAAAGCATAGAAGCTCTTACGAAGCTGGAGATTGATGCAGCGAACTTACAAAATGCATATTACCCAGAATAATCCGGTCATGGATTCTCTCTGAGTGTGATTAGTGGACTGAGAATTACCTGAGAAGAGTGGCTAGAGAACCCGCATTTTGAGCGTTAAGACGGGGCTAGATCTGAATTCTCCCTGTTCTAACACAGAGAGAGAGGAATTCCGGGGCTACGCTAACGTCCCTGTCGCCAGTTCTAACAAGGAATGATAAGGCACTTTATTGTGAGAGGGCAATTGGTGTCGGTTGCAACGATCCAACGGTTTCGATGGACAATGGGGATTTTTGATAAATAATTCATTATGTTATTTAATTATTTCCCTTGCTCTGACTTTATCCATAGCTAATTATCGTATTTTTCGATTTAATCCATTTTATTAAAATGCATATATGGCTTATGTCTCGTTATTCTCTATCACTCCTTTGATCCATGGGTTTTTTAATTTGAACTAATGGAGTATTTTTTAAAAGCAGTCAAAATCAATTCTTTCATCAGTCTCTCTTTAGTAACAGTTTATTTTGTATTTCTATGCATTTCATTTCAAGTTGTAGTCATGTAATGAACTCTTATTTCAGTAATAGAGGTATCACTGTTTGTAAGGGGGGCAAAAAAAAAAAAGGTTGTCAAAAGGTTTGCCCTTCCAGACCCCACCAATCCTCCCTTTCAAAAATATTGATAATGCAAGATTGTCACCGCTAGTGTGAAAGAAGCGACCCACTGTGTTTGATTGTTGAGATCATTTCGTACTATTTTACTGTTGATTATATTTTATTTATTATTATTTATAAACAATTTTTTAGTATTTATAAATTTTTTATAAATAATTTGAGATATTCTTAACATATAATCTGAAATCTTGATTTCACAAATTATTTTTTTCAGCTATCTTGATAATGCAAAACACTCTTATCAATTATTTTAGAACGATATAAAAGTGATGTAGTTACTGGAAGATACTTTCTAGATGACGCGTTTCTTTAAAGAATTGAGACTTGAGAGAATTTCTCAACGTTACTAATAAATAAGGTGCGAGTGATCCCCTAAAAGGAGACTCTCTTACCGATAGTGATAATGATTCAATTCAATATTTTTAAATCACCCTCACGCAGGTGAAACAGGCTCTTTGAATTTTTATGGGCCAGGATGAGCCCACTTCTTTTCGAGATATGATGAGCACCGTATAATTTGGTAATCCGTGTCCGGCTGAATCCTGTTGGCAATGTCCCACCGAAACCTGTTCAGAAATATCATTTTTAATGCCACGCAATCCAAAATTACGTACTTACAGGTATAAAGGTTGATGTACGAGTTACACATGAGACTTTCTCTGCGCCAATTCGCACCGCACGCTGTTTTCCTTCAAAAACAATTATGTTCTAATTGATCTCAGAACTCCTGCCCGCATGAACATTACACTTAACACGCACATACAGAGGGAGATAGAGGGAGAAACAAATCCAAAGGCGGTGTGAAGAAGAGCTCAAGCCAAAAGAGAGAACAAGAAAAACAGAAACAATAACAAACCCTAACCATGTGTTTAGGGTTTCCATTCGCATCATTTGCCAGTAGCAATCGCTGAGTATACAAAATCTGTAATTCCCGATAAACATGGCCGGCGACGATGATAAGCCGAACAAGGATAATCCATTGCCGTCTCCAAATCAAGAAAAAGTGGAAGATATGAAGCTTTGGGGGATTTTTCTCTTCGGGCTGATCGGTGCCACTGCCACCACTTTCGCCGTGAGTAACATATAATTCCATCTATTTTCTTGTGTTTTGGCTTGACAAGCACCTGATGCTTTCGAGTGGTCTTCCTTTTCGAATAATCATGTTTCTTAAGAGGGAATTATGTTTCTTAATCGAACATATACAACAGGTTTTCTTAATTTGTAGGGTTTAAAATTAGTAGAATTCGGATATTGCGCGGAGATGTTGAGTGAACCTAAATACAATCTGCAGAATTATTCGTATTGTTATGGTTTGCTAATCTGCGATGTGTACAATTTCAGTTATTAGTTTGTCGGCTCGTAAAGCTAATTTTCGGTGTACGTGCAAGCCACTCATGTATTAAAATTTACTAGTGTAGTTATAGGTGTTGTCAAGGTATGCTTGATGTACCTGCTGTGGAGAATTATTTGCAATGAAATTTCTCGTGGATAACTGAAGAAATGAGAAGTAGAAAGAGAATTAAATAATGTGAACATATAATTGTTATAGTGGTACATGTCGCTTAATTTTGGAACGGAGTTTTTCTTAATTTAATTTATAAAGCATTCTGCATACTATGGTACAGTGACGATTGAGCAGCCTATCTTTCAATTTATGTTTTATTTTTATTTTTAACTTTCCAACTAGAAGTATTACTAGATATTGCCTTTTTTACTGGAGTGTAAATATTGACGTTTGCAAGATATGCTTTAGACGCTTTGCTTGAACTATAACTCAGGGAATAGGTTCTTATATTTACATTTTGAACAAGAAGGGTAATAGGTTCACATTTAACTATTTTTAACACACTCATTGCCATCTCGATTCACTATTTTTGCTGCTTTTAAACAGATAGCGGTTCTTTTACTTTATTGTTCTTTTGCTTGCCAAATACATCTTATTATCCAGAAACAAAGGCTAACCTCTTGGATACAAGGGACAGTGCTCCGATATAATTAGTGTTACGGCTTCACTATACAATTTCATTATACGGTTGATAGAAAGTAGATATCATTTCAAGTCTCTACAAGGTGCTCTAAAGTTTAGCAATTGAGGCATCTCTGCTACATGAGAACTTTGCCTTTTTTGTCTTCTTTGCTCCTTACATTCTGTTAGATGTTGCTTTTGATCCTTGAGCAATTTGGCAGGTTGGCCAACTGCGAAGGACTGTTGATTGGTTCTATGTTCAGGTGGTGCACATTCTATGTTTCCCAATTTTCTATTTTCCAGGCCTTTTCTTGTGTTTCTTAGTCCAAATTCCTGAATTCAAAGTCCTACTTGCGCAATATACTGATTTTTTTAATGATTGAAGGTATTACTTAAGAGCTCAAAGGGCATAGCCCAAGTACACACGACATATACTGTACGAACATAATTAAAATTAGAAAGAAATACAAGAAAGTCATGGAAGCTCAGCCCATTAGTATCTATGTCAGAAATGGCAGTGATTCTTAATTTATTTTCTAGTTTGCCTATGAAAAATAATCTTTAATTCAACAGTTTAGGATTATGCTTGCTGATTTTTCAGCTTATACGAGGCCTGACTTCGGAAAAAATGGTGTGCCTGCAGTAAAAGTCGTACCCATGGGTTCTAGTTAGACTCTTATTTTTTTTTTTTTTTGATAAGTATCTAGTTAGACTCTTATTTATCTGTCCTTACCCATCTTACACATGTGGTTGTTTCTTGTAACATATTGTCATCATTTATGCTACTTATTCTACAAGGTTCTTGTTGATAACCTGTATTTGAAAGAGGATTGGTTTCATATAAGGGTTTGCTCTCAAGAAAAATATATATGTTTTTTTTTTATGAGTAAACGGTAGTATTATAATAATAGGCATAGCCCCAGTACACAAGATGGTATACAAAGAAAAATATATATGTTAGTAAAACAATACACTTTCCGCACAACAACTAAGAGACTTTTTACATTTTGCATCTCAAGCCATCAAAATTGACACAAAAATTGACACATTGCACCCTTAAACTACCGGAAGTTGTGATGTGCACCATTCATTAAGATCTAATAGTCAAGATTGTGTCATGCCGGCTTTTTTTTCACCTATTTCTCATCTATCTTGACGGCCATTAATGGATTGGGGTCGTTTGTCGCTTTTGGTTGTTGAAGGATACAATGTCAGTTTTGGTAATTTGGGATACAAAATTTAATCAACCTATTAGTTAGAGGGTGAAAGTTTATTTCCCTTGAATGTTAATGTACTGGTGAAGCTCATATTGTGCGTAACTGTACCACAAAAGTTGGCCAGGTCGCAATCATCGCGGAAGGGAGCAACTGGCAGTTCTTTTCGGTCAAGCTTTCAGGAGGAAGCATGGAAAAAGTATAATCGCCGCATGCAAGAGGAGTATGAAGAAGAAATGGAGAGAGTAGTGAGTTTTTTCAACCATTTTGTCACTTTTAGTTTTTTCTGTTGCCAAAATTCTTTTAAAGCCAAGTGTGATGATAAAACTATTTAAGGGTGTAGAAGCTACCTTGTTAAATATTTACAATGTTGTTTTTTTTAAGGTGTTAGTTCTTGTATACACCCAGTGTACTTGGTTACGCCTATTGATATTAAAAAAAATTTACTTTAAAGAAAAAAACAATGTTGTTTTTTTTAGAAGATTTTTCTCCTCACAAAATAATGAACTACCAATGCAAGATTAGTCCTTACTTTTTCTATAAGGACCACCAAAGTGGAAAAGAGTAGAGATTCAAATGTCATATAGATATGAACTTGACCCTGCTTTAACAAAATAATAAAGACAAAAAGATATAAACTTGACCCGTTTAATGATATGCCATACTATGCTTTATCCTTTTATCTCCTGAAGCACTTCATGTGCTTATGGTATTTGGGGATGTTTGGTGATTTTGCTTTAAAATGGGTGGCCAATTAACATCAATCTTAATCTTATTAGGTTAATACGCGTTTGTAACATGAAAATTCATAAAGTTAGTTCCTTGGTGGTTCCATATACACGGCTGTGCATGGGTGGGTGGGTGGGTGGGTGGGTGCATGTGCGTGTAGGTGTGCACACACACATACACAGAGTTTCTCATCACCTACAGGTTTTTTTTTTTTTTTTATAAGTCTCATCACCTACAGGTTTCCTCTTTGGAATTGGTAGTACTGTGATGCATTACTCTCAAGGGTTGCCTACTTTTCATTTTTGTCACCATAATTGGGATTCTGATGAATGATATTTTTTTTCTTCTATTCTTGTCCCCTGGGTGAAAAAAAAAAATGATATTTCTGCCTTTCCATGTGAGCCATATATTAGCATCAGAGCTAGCTTTTTCCTGTATGTCAACATGCTGTCCGCTTGGCTAAATTTTTATTTTAATTCCATGCATGCCTGGTTAGCTTTTAACCCGTAATCCTGTTCATTGTATTCTTGTTTTATTGGTCTGCATTTCTTTTCTTATGTATACAACTTCTGCCCTTTGTAGGAACGCATAAGACGAATGCAAAGTGTGTTTAATAGAGAGAGGAACAAATACAAAAGGGGCTATGAGAGCTGGAAGGAAAGTGGTCCGGGGGCATATCATCAACATTTCCAGCGAGAAGACTGGTATTGGAAAACTGATTCATCCTATAAAGATCACAGAACTAATTACAGGGAAACTCCAAGAGCAAGTGCAGGTTATTCATTATCGCATCATTATTCGGTTTTAGGTCTGGACAGGTGAGGGTGTTACAGAAACTTAGTTGCAATGACTACCGTGAATTATGTCAACTGACTTATTTTATTATAATACTAATATTTTATTATAATGAAAATAGTATGCATCCCACCTAACAAGCTGTCAGTAACAAGAACTATTGGGATTTTATCACATCATCATTGAAAGATTTATCTTTTTCTTTTCCTAGACGTCGAAACATTTTTACTGAAAATTTTATCAATTGACTCTTAGCATGTTTAAACTCTAACGTATATTTAAAAAAAAAAAAAACATGTCTAAACTCTAGCTATTTTGTTTCAACTCTCTTTAATAAGATCATAATACAATACTTTCTTCATTTGTAGATCCAAATCTTGTAACAAGAAGAAACCTCCATTAAAGCATGGCATCCATGTGGGATGAAAATTGTGATAGGAATTTGTGTGGGTAGATTAAGACTTTGTTTGGGTAAAGAGTTATTCTAAGATATTCTCAAAACTTCTCATAACTTCCTTCCTAAACATCACACAAACACAATTTTAAATCTTCAACTTTTTCATCTAATCATTACCTAATCATTATCCCAACACAAAACCCAATACAACTTTCCCAAACTTCCTAAAAAAACACAAAAAACATTATAACTTTCTCAAATTTCAAAACAAAAATAATATTCAAACAATTTTTTAATTTTATAATATTTTTATTCAGTCTTTTCACTCTCCTTTCCCAAAACCCAATAAAACATCTTAACTCGAATAATTTCACTATTATTTATAAATCATTTCACTATTATTCATATAATTATGAGATATTCTCAGTATCCAAACGGGCCCTAAATTTTTTAGAGCGTCTGCATAAATCTGCTGATGCACTAAGTTGAGTTTCCATTCTCTTAACTGAAGTGATTTTTCTTGATAGTCTTATATGTGAAATGCATGCAAATGAGCTTCATGGCATTATATTATTGTTTGAGCCGTGTTAGGAAAAGCTAATGCATTGGACATCCATTCTTATAATTAGATAAAAAACTAAAAGAAGTTAATGCTTGTCTTTCTTTGGAACAGGTGCAGAACAACACCATATACTGATGCTGAGATTAAGGTATTCTTCAAATCAATGCGGTATTTGTTGGCATATCTGTTACGATGCATTATCTTACAGTTTTTTTAATTCTCTTTTTTATTGGGGGAAAGAGAGGAGAGGGTTTGTGTGTTTTGGGGGGGGGGGGGGGGGGGGGGGGGTATTAATATCAAATTGCTGTTGTTCATTATTCTTGTAATTCTTCATGGTTGATCGTTCTTTATATTTGTTAATGGTATTATTATCTCTTTCTTCAGTATTTGGATGCAGTGTCCCATAACTTTGACTCATAAAAGGATTCTGTTACTTACAAACTGGTGTAAAAACACACCACTAACCATGGGACGACCTCAGTCCTAAAAAATCAAAAATAGTTTTTAATGCTCGCAAATGTGGTGGTGTGTAGCTACTTCGCAAGCTATAAGCTGTTCTTGAGTTTTATATCCAACAAACAGTTGTGTCATGTTTATCTTGTTAAGGTGTGATGTTGATCAACTTGTGATAATGTTCATAATTAATAATTTTATTTTCTTTTTCATTTATAATTCCATGCCGGATTTGGGTGATGGGCTTTTGAATGCTGTGTTAGAGCCCAATTTTTGTATCAAATGGTTCTAATTCCAGTTGTGATATTGTTTATCATAACCCGGCTACATGTCACATCTACATTCATTACTTATCTGTAGTGTTTACATTAATAAACCAGATTAACACCTCTTAATTAGATCTTTGAAAATACTAAGGGCTAAGATTTGTTTTATTTTTGCAGACAGCATTCAGGGCCAAGGCAAAGAAGTTTCACCCAGATCAGAACCAGGATAACAAAGGTTGGCCATTACTTGATGCAACTATAGTAATCTGAAGCTATTAATTTGCACATTTTTTCCCTTTCTCGCCAGTTCAATTTTGTTGCCCATGTTTTGTTGCAGATGCTGCCGAGGCAAAGTTTAAAGAGGTGATGACATCCTATGAGGCCATAAAGCAAGAAAGAAAGAATTTTTCTTGACTCTGCCACAGAAACGGGTAAGACCTAGAAGAATACTCTGGTATTTTGTGGTATACAGCTGCTCAATTCAACCTTTTTCTTAACGGTATTAGAGCTGTGTTCAGAAAAGTGATTAATTGGAATTATTGAGTGGGATTATAATATTGTACTACAGGCTATCTAGGTATGAATGATGACTTTGAGTAACTGAGTCGCGCATAAGAGGGTGGATTACGCATTTATAAAGCATACCACCGTGTGTGTCTCCCCATGTGATATATGGTGTCCCCAAGTTCAAGGATTTTGTAGTTGAGTAAATTACAAATAATTCAATTCAGATACATCTGTATTGCTCATTACTTGTTAACACAGTCGATAAAGAATGAGAATCTTTCAGGTGGAGTTCCCCTATTTAGATGTAATTTACGTTCAGTCGTGAAGGGAACTATTTACAGCAATGAGAACGACTTTGGCTAAAAGCGTGATGTAACATGTTGTTTGCTAATATGCATTCCTATATAAACTATAATCTCATTTGATCTTCCTTTAATTTGAAGAATGTGTGTAATGTCTCCTATTTCTGAATTGTGACGCTTCTAGCAGGCACTAAGTGGAGTTGTTAAATTTGTAATGTTCGTGGTGACCCAACAAATTCTTGCCCAACATGTGTAGTCTGGTTGGTAAGTGTTATAGAAAGATCGAATTATCCTTTATGATTATGATGAGACGTTCAAACTTCTTCAAAAGTAACCTGTGGAGGTTATAGCCTTTTAAATTTTATCTCTTAATCCATGCAAGATTTCGAAATTCAATTAAACTATATAAGTATTTTTATAATGCATGTCAAATTATTCGATCAGCATGAAGTCAATTCCAAACACTCCATATAAAAATCATACCTTATTTTATTTGAAACGGAGCACTCTTGAACTCCCCTCCCCCTAAGATGTGTTGGATATGGTCACAGCCCTACTTTGTTTGTCAAACTCAAAACACGCATCCTTCGCACTAGTCGTTTACTTATACAGACGACCTCTTTCTTCTTCTAACGATTGCGGAGCTAATAATTTCACTTTACATTATTCTCTTCGGACAAGAAGTCTCAACTGTTGAGGCTAATATTTTATCGTCTTTTGTTTTGGTAATATTTATTGAAGTACTAAAGTAGTTCTTTGGAATTTAGATAGAGCTGGGAAGATGCCAGATTCTAGGACATGTTTGGATGTTTAGAGTATTTTGAACTTTTGTAAATATTAGTTAAATTGTTTGAGTGAATTTTTCATTGAATTTTGAAAAATGAGAAAAAAAATTAAATAAAAATATGTTTTTGAAATAAGTATTGTATTGGATTTTGTAAGAATGAATAGATAAATTTAAAAAGTTGTTTGAATATTATTTTTATTTTAAAGTTTGTAAAAGTTATATTAATTTTTTTGTATTTGAGTAATGATTAGATAAAAAAATTAAAAATTAAAATTGAAAAAAAAAAATTGTGGTTGAATGATGCTTGATAATGAAAAGAAAAATTCTGTATAAATGATAAGTGAAAAAACTCATTTAGAATTCTTATATATATTTTTTTTCCTTCACAAGCAGGCATGTTCGGTGTTCCAATAACCAACCTTCAGTCCATTACTCCATTTAACCAGTTTTCATGAGGTGGTAACTTTCTTTCAAGAGTAATGTTAAATATAATTATAGATTATGCAAATATGTGTACTCCTTTTGAAAACGGGCAAAGCACACCATTAAAAAATTAATTAATTAATTTTTTTTAAATCTAAATCTCATATTTACTCTCCAAATATCATTTATCCTGTACGACTGTAAGATGTATGGAGTAGCAGCCACCCAATTGGAATAAGCATGGAGATGACCTTTAGAATCCGAGAACTAATTCAACAGATTATATAACGAATAATATATATACTTCTTGAAACTAAAGAGGGCAAGTCCTACAAAACGAAAAAGAGGATCGATAACTCGTACGCAAAAGTATTCACCCTCCCTCCCCTCAACTTTGAAGAAGGGAAGGCACATTCTAGTAAAAAATTTGCTTATTTTGGCTTACAATCCCTTTATGGCATCTGGTTTTAATGATCTCGCTTGACAGGAGGAGCTCTGTAATAAGCTGGAACGGTCGCAGGGAAGAACATCTGTCTCACTCCTTCTGCCTTGATAATGGGAAAGATGATTGCTGATGCACCCTGCAAGAGAAAACTCATAATTTCTCAGAACTGAGAAGAAAATACATTCTAGTCGCTCAGATAGGATACGTGTTTGTGCACTGACAGATTAGATATGGGAAAGAGAAGCTAGTACTAACCGAAATTAATCTGGCTCCAATCCACATGCGCGAGAGTGAAGGGAAGGGCACCAATAAACGGCCAACACCATAAACTGCAACGGCGAAAAAATGGAGAACCAAGCTCAATGGGCGAGGGTTCAACCCTGAGAGAAGAGAAACTGGTCCCGTTGAGAATACACCTCCAAGACTTAAATAATCAAAGCAAGCCTGGCGCATTTCGTTCCTTGCTCGATCGGGTGAAGCAGAAAAGACCTTGTACAGGGCCCCCGCCAAAGTATTAATTGTAGATGCTACCGGCTGCAAATTGAAACATTAAGTGATGATAAGTTCAGTTGGAGTAATTTCCATGGGCAAAAATAAAAACTAGAAAAAAAAAAATTATAAAAAACAAACCTTTAAAAGCAGCACATCATTACAACTAACCTTACGCAAGGTGTAGAAGGATTCAAGATACTTGCAGAGTGTGGGTGCATCATTTAGGTCTTGCAAAGGCCTGAGGAGATCCCGAAGCACAGCAATATCTGACAATGCCACAGTCATTCCTCCCCCGGTTAAGGGGTGGCGCATGTTGAATGCATCCCCCATTAGCAAGGCTCCGGGAGTAGGCTGTGGAGCCGCTGGCATGCTTCTGTTTGGCATTGTCCGTATGTTACCACTATCAACAGCAGCTACAAAAGAATCATATATTTCAGGGGGAACCTGCAATAGAAATGTCACTTGGTCAATCAAAGCATCTAACTTCTTTTTTGATAAGTATCAGAGCATCTAACTTCTTAAACGTACATCAAGAACAAGTCAGAGAAAAACTCGGCAATGTAACACCCAACAACAATATAAAGGCTGAAAAAAAAATGGAAACAAGTGGAGCACTTATGTACCTGAGGGGCCACCATGGTTTTCAAATACTTTGCCATTTCACCATTTGAAATAGATGGGACTTTCTGTCCAGGTACATCAACCAGGCAACGAACCTCTGTGCTACTAATAGGATAAAACAAAATGGGGGAAGGGTCTGCTAGTACTACATGCCCGTGATTTGCATAAGGTAGTTCACAATTCTCCAGAACCAAACCAACAAAGGAAGAGGGCACATCAACCTGCAGAAGACGAGATACACGACTGAAGTTTCTATAAATTACTTGTTACAAACAGGATGATGAGGATTCTCAAGCAACGCGTGCATATGACAATGATAACTTAATTTTTAAGATGTTAGCTAATTGACAAAAAATCTAAATCAATTTCCAATTACAGGGGTTTTTTTTTTTTTTTTGCTCTACAGGTGAGAGTGATCAGAAACCATACCTGCGGATTGCAAAGAGAGCGACGCAAGTTTGAGAAACAGCCATCACAAACAATGGTTAGAGGTGCATGTGCTGCCAGTTCTTTTCCATCTTTAGTCTTGTACTGCACGCCTTTAATTGTTCCATTTTCTTCAAGCAGAGAAGTAACGGTTCCTTGCTCCAATCGTATACTGGAGAAAATTGAAAAAGAAGGCATGAATTTAAGACAACAAAATATGATAACGTGTTAGATAGTTACTATAACATGACACCGAAGCAACAAAATGTGACCATACAATCTATTACAAAGGCTCAATGCAAACTTTGACCAAGCGAACTATCAAATGGAAAAACAAATCACTAGAAAACCTAAAAAGTCACATCAGAAAATTCACAAATGTGTTTGAAATCCCCAATGCCATAGGCATGCAAAACTTCTTAGTACCAATTCTTAATACACAATGGGCAGCAACCATTTGAAAGAAGGGGAGTAAATATATAAACATCTTGTGCAAAACTCTCAAGGATTATGAGTTATACTTAGGAAGGGATGCAGCCTTCTCCCGCATCCTCTGTATGAACCGGCCATTGTGAAAGCTCCTTCCAGAAACATCCGAGTGAAATTTCTCCAAGGGATAAGAGAGTCGGGTGTTTTTCCCATCCTTAAAAAGAGCATAACCAAACACTCGCTGAGCATCAATGTCCTCCACACAGTCTGCAGTTAGAAATGATACACAATCATTTAATAACTGATTTTCTCTGTAATTGGAGGAAAACAACTTATTTCTGCACACATTTAGTAAAGCTTAAATTAAATCTACCTTGAAGACCCAATTCAATCAACTTGAGGTAGCCTCCAGGTTGTAGCAATTCTCCAACAATTCTATCAGGCTCCGATAAATCTCTTTCAATCATATGAACTTTACGTCCGTCCTGCAAGTTTGTAGTACAAAATCAATACCTGAAAATTACTTTGTTGGGGAACCTTTTTATTGGATAAAAAGAAAAACTATCTATGATTGGATGTTCTTATTGTGGAAAATTCGATGACAATAGGCAATCCAACTTGAGGTATTTTACATTCAACCGTATAATTAATGGATAAAGTAAAAAACCAAGATACGTTAGCATGAATGTAGAGACCAACTTAGGGGCGCATATAATGAAAATCACCCTTACAATGGGAGGCCTTGAGGTTTTGTCATGCTTAGCAACATTAAGAAAGATTTTTCTTTTCATAAGATTATCAAATCGTTATTTAGCTTATAATAATTTATTTGGCACTAGGTTATTGAAAATCCCGAGGAATTCAAAATACTATTTATTCCAACTTTTCTTTGTTTGTAAGCATGTAAAAATCAATACTAAAGGCTTAATTTTACTTTTCAACAATTCTCAATGACTATTCTTTCTAATATATAAATCAAATACACTTTTTGCTATCCCGCACTTCACATGGGTACTCTGTTAGTTGCATGGTACTAAGGAACTATTGATACGTATAAGAAAGTAGTGGGTTACAGAAATTGGATTAGGATCCCCTACAGTTCAAGAACTCTGAGATATCTTAATCCGTGGAAAACAATACATAGCTTAATTCGAAAGCATGATTCACGTCGTATACATGTATATAGCCCTATAAAGTCAGCATCTCAGATAATAGCAGGCACCATCATTAGAAGAGTGACTGAGTGAGACAGAAAGATGGCTACTGCATTAGAAGTATTAAACGTGTCGTGAATTCAAATACATGGTTTAAAGTCCAATTTGTCTTTGTGCTCCGACGAAACTAAAATTCTTGAAAAGCATTCCGATTTCGAGGTATAAAAAATTCAAATCTCCCGCAATGAGTCAAAAATGTCTTCTACCATTAATAGTTCATTCGTACAAGTCAGTCCCCACTACCCACCAGGAAATATAAAATCTGCTAGTCACTAATAACCAGCAGATTCAAGGCCCTGTACATATATTAAATAAAGTTTAGCCTAAAATTGGACTTCGACCAAGTAAAAGTTGCACTCAAAAGATTAAATTCTTTTTTTAGGTTTCAGGATATAAACTACAATAAAATTGTGGAATTGATCAGATCAACGAAGAAACAATATAAAAATTGTTACGTCTATGAACGCACGATTCTAATTTTCAAAGCCATCTCTCTCACAGATTTGAAATTTTCAACCACACGGAAAAAGAACGAGCTAACCAAAAACAACTGTAACAAATATATGTGATGGAGACTCAAATACTCAACAACCACTTGAAAGAACAAATAGGAAGCCACGACACAGACTCCATGTCTGCAAACACTTAATTCGTTTAATTGATCAGAACGCATAACTTGAAGCATATTTTACCGATCATATAGAACCTAAATATTGAGATTTCCCTCCCAAATAAAGAAGAACACATATATCTATATATATATATATATATATATTAAAAAATAAAGAACATATATAAGAAGTGAAAACTACAAATTATGATTTTTCTAAATAGCTACATGTCTGGAAAATTATAATTCAGTCAAGAGTGTCACCTAAAAAAATCACCGATTCATGTTTACGCCTATTGATATTAAATATTAATATATTTTTACTTATAAATAAATAAATAAATAAAATTCACCGATTCATCAGCGTATCGTATTTGTAAACTAGCTAAACCATCGGAAAAGAAAAACACCAGGTACGAGTTACGAATCGGAGAGTACAAATACAAAGAGGCCATGGTTTTTTTCTTTTTTCTTTTAGAGAAACGAATTCCTCAACGTTAATATTTAAAAAAATATGAATCCGAAACCATTGGCACATTTCAAGAGCGATTTTCCTCGTAAATAGTCAAGAAACTCTGTTTGGTTGACAAGAAACTGCACGAAAGCAAAAGAAAAACAAAAACGAGAAAATAAATCTGAGAATTAGAAACATCATAATCACCTTGCCGAGAGTGTGAGCGAGGGCAGAGCCGGCGACACCGGCTCCGACGATGATAACGTCGACGTCTCCTTCAATGGATCTGCATTCTCCGTTGATGCTCGTGGTGACGGTCTGCACGCCCTCGCTTCTCGCCTCCGAAGAAACTCTGCTGCGATTCTTCTTGGCCATCAGATTGTACAACAACACCACGAACCCCAACACCGAGGTCAAGATCAACCCGAGCGCGTACTGATCTACCATTTTCCAAATGCAAACCCGGGCGAGCTCTCGGAGGCACGAACACCACAACACCAGGATTCTCACACGTATACGGCAGAAACACACACTCTCTCTTGCACCCTCGCCGGCTGTTCTTTCTGTCTTTCCTTTTAGATTCAACAGAACACGAGAATTTTCAGGACAAATGTGCGTCTTTAAATACAGTACATGCCACTGCATTCACGCGGACAGGTCACAGCTCAACGCCTGCTCTCCCTGCTAAATTGCGCCACACCGATTATGTGGGTTAAGCTGCGCCCCCACAAAATGGGTGGCATGGCCCATTTTGATTTTTGACTACTACACGTTACATTTTTGGACCCCCTTAGCAACCACGAAATGAAATACGAGTCTCCCTTACTTAACAAAATAAATAAATATTTCAAAAAAAAAAAAAACAAAATAAATAAATAAATAACATCTCAAGCAAAGTCCCGGTTCATACCATCAATTATTCTATTACAGAATATAAATGTAAGAGCTTCATTGCTGTATTTCTAATAATAAATTAATTAAGTGGTCGTCTGACATTTTAGTAGTAAATATAATTTTTTATTATAATGTTTTTATTAATAGAGTTTTACTATAAAGTTCTACGATGAAAATTAAAACATTTTTAAAATTAGTTACCATAATTCTTTAAAAAATACAACTATCTGTACAAGATTTTTAATAAAAACTTTTTCTTTTTAAAAAGTAGAGTTTGCTTTAAAATAAATAACTTTTCGATTGATAAAAGTATTTTTAAAATTCTAAACTCAAACCCAAATAATTATTATTTCTCTCTTCGTGTAATAGTATTTAAGAGTTATGAGGTTTTATATTTTTAATAATAATTTATGTAAGATTTATTAAAAGTTATCCAACTCTGAAATCTAGAGAATTGTAAAATAATTACATCATAATTTTTGACATTTTCTCATATCATTATAATAATTTTATTTTTGACTATATATTTACCTAATTAGTATTTGGACATTTGCCCAATTATCATGACCCGGTCTGACAGTCACATATACTTGACTAATGGAAAACCGACTTTTCAGTTTTCTCCAAAGGGCAGTGCTAGGGCACCGTTGGGAGCTCCCGCTAGGTCAAAAATTTTTTTTTTTTATATCATTTTTTTAATGTTTTTAAATATTTAAAAAAATATAAAAAATTTATAATAATATTAAAAAATTTTTACTTAATCACTAAGAAAAAAAAAAAAAAAAAAAAAACTAAACTGGGAGCGGTAGCGGAATCCCCCAGCGGGGGATCTAGCATTTTCCTTTCTCCAAATTGTTTAAAGAAAACCGTGGGTGTTTAATCTGGTGTGCTGGTCAAATAAATTACCTACACGATTTTGTTCCTTTTGTTTATTTTTATTGCAAAACTAGCTGTACAGGCAATGCCACGAGGACTGCAAACTTGTGGCTTATCCGTAGTCAGAATTTGCAAAAAATACATTTATAAGCTGTTTAGGAATTATAGGACTGGTAATTAATCTTTATTCATTTTCAACCGTTGATTGTTATTTCTTAAATATTTCATTTCACTGTCAAAAAAATGAATTTTTGTGACTAATCTTTTGTAACTAGTTAAAAAATTATTTGCGATTCATTTTAATTAAAAATAATCATTTTATTAGAAATAATTAGTCATAAAAAAACAATTTTCTTGTAATATTTATAATATGAATAATGATATACCTATAAATTATATATATAAAAAATATACGCATACCATTACTCTTCAAATTCTAATATATATGTAGTACTGCTGAGATTGCTAATAACATAAAACTTATAGTAAGAGAACGTTTATCAGAAACAACATGCGTAACATTTTTAATTGATCCCCTAATTATTATGCTAACGATCGATGAAGGATCATGCAGTTCTTCATCGTTGACTTTATAACACGCAATAGCTAGCCACGTGTTAATGATAATAAATTAACAAGGTGAATCTCACAGGGACATTAATTATATATAGGAAATTGACATTCCCCCGTATTTATATATAGTGTGAATAGCGCATGCAGGGTCGTGCTCAAGTTTTGGATGCCAATTTAATTCACAGCAACCTCAATTGACTTAGCCGTGGGGAAGCTGTAGATGCCCTGATGAGTCGGTCAATGATCGAAGTGGTTACCTCCATTTCCTCGAAATTGACTGCTCTCACAGCAATAAATTAAGTAATGGACTTAATTGGTAGGTAAGAGCCACTTAAAAATTAAGCTTTTGAAACGGCGATGATGATGATCACGATGAAGATTTCCACAAGCACATTTTGTCAAACATATTGCATTCAAGCCCTCTTGAAAGCAGTGCTGTCTGATCTGTGATCTGTTCACGAGAAATTCCACACACACAACTATATATCGGTTCAGACGGATACTAGTATTTGTCATTTGCGTGTGATCAAGTCATGTATACATATACTACTACTATTATTATAATAATGGTTATTTTTTTCCTTTGTTTTGGTCAAATATGTGGAGGGTGATGAAAGCAGTACCAACCAATGTAGAAGTTTGACTGGAGCGAAGGATATTTATTGCGATCAAGTTTACCTACTTCCTCTCTCTGTCTCTATCTCTCTCTTGGAGATGTTTTCTCATTGTTTTCACATGCATGCCGGCATGCATGCATTCCACGTACGCATTACGCATGCTTGGCTAGGGGCGCATTCCGCGCGGAGTCCACGAAATATTGATGCTGCTGCATGCATGCATGTTCCGACGGAGTTTCGATGATACTGTCTATCTGGCGATTAAGATAGTTCCATTACATATATATCCCAACCAATATCATCTCTGTATTTGGTCGAATTATTATCATGATTGTGGGGTCCAGAAAACGGAGGTGATTTGGATCCCAATTTGTTGGGTGGACGAAAAATAACTTAATTTGTTAAGAAATGTTACACGTTTTAATAATTGGGTCAACTGACTCGCGCGCATACTTGGACTAGGGCACTTATTAATTAGGAAGAATAATGATATTTTCCATTCTCATGAGAGGACTGAAGAATGCAACCAGAGTTTCCACTAGGCAAAAGGAGGGTGCACCGTGCATGGGATAAAAGGAACTATCGTGGGCTCACTTGTTCCCTTCAAAACAAAACATGATTTTGTTGACAATTTGGGCCTATAATTATGGAACCTTTTTTTTTTTTTTGATAAATATAATTATGGAATCTGATGCAATATTTGAAACACTTATCCATGTTATGGACGTCGACATACGAGTGAATATAAATCGTTCATGAAAAAAGAAGAAGAAATTCATCAACAATTTTCAAGCTGCAATATTCATAGCTCATATATAGCATGAAGGCAAAAAAAGCAATTCATTCATATAAACATATTCCCACCGACTATGCATTTGTCTTTTTCCCGGCCCGCGTGTTATTTTCCTAGATCTATACATAGCTAAACCAAGAGAAAGTGACACGTACGTCAATATTAATTTGTCCGAAACCCCAATTGATTGGTGCTTTTGCTGTAGGCATATTCCATACCAGAGTGAGACCTCAGCGACATTTATTGTTGTCTTTCCTAGTAAATTAGTAATCTATGTTGAGTACGTCGAATACCACCCTAAGAGAGTATTATTTTCATGATCACGTGTGTAATACATAATTACAAATATGTCCTTGAATCTAAAAGCTTATATAAAATTAACCGAGTGATACAACCACAAATAAATTTTATAAAAGTAAATTTATAAACTGATCACATAATTTTATATGATACGTTAAATCAATTCGATAATAAAAATAATTATATAATCTAACGTATTATATCAAATTATATCAAATTTTTAGTTTATTTTTATGACTATTGGTTATGAGTCCAATTATATATTATACGTCCCTCGGGCATGCATTTGGAATAATAATATCACACGCTATATATTAATATCTTCAATATAAATTACTTCAAATTATAAATGTAACGTCTGAATTAAAATTATATAATTTTATAACGAAAATGATATCTAGAAAAAACCAAAAACTTGCCCGAATTGACAGGTGCGGGGGATATCCACGTCAGGTCCAGTTGTTTTAGACGAGCGCGCGTATGCAATAACAACACTGTGACAAATTAAAACGCACTTACTCAAAAAAAAAAAAAAAACGCACTTATTCAACGAATATTTACAGCGATTTTCGTACATAGGTTGGTTGCCAATGTGGAGGAAGTCTATCCACGACTTAAACTAGTTCGATATGTACCTTTTAAAATTAATATGTGAGTACGGAACTTCCCATGGTCCCGGGATTGTATCCCATACGTAGCAGGTCACAGCTATTTGCCGTTGGATCGTTATCAATTATTGACCAAATACTTCAAAAACATATGGGAAAAAAAAGATTAAAGGACACCAGATTACTCATCTGCCAGCTGATACATGGAAATCTTGAAGTAGACGGCGTCATAATTTATTAGCAAATTTATTAATTGCTTGATCATGATATATATTACGTAAAAGAAGCGTGCACAATGGACATGACCTCTTTGTATCTTTGTATGCCTACGTACGAAAACTTCGAGTGCTTTGATGGTTGGCTTTGAAAGGCCAATCGTGAATTACAATCGTAGGGGCTACATTAATGATAGCCCCACCCTCTTAGAATGGGTTGGATTTCGTATAAAAATGAAAATTTATTTCTCAAATGTGTTGGTTTTCTCAGATGACCTCTTTTTATAAGTGACATTTCATAGGACAAGCAACCATAAATATTCTTAACAATAGGATGCTTCAGCAGTAAGTATTTACCAACAATTAGCATGGACGGTACTGGAAGTTGTACTCTTGACCAAGCTTAAAAAGTTCATGATCTATTGGTCAAGCTACAACTCTTGCCCAAGCAATATGGATGATACAGAACACCCAGCATGTACGTACTCCATATGTAATATCTAACAATTAGATTATATGAGTAAATGATTGATACAAGATATCCCAGATCTAATACGTGCTTCAATTCTTTCGTGAAAAAAGATTGAAGTGATATTGTATTACATTGGACGTTTTGAAATAAGAATATAACATAATTGAATTTCAGTGAAATGTTCTTTTATGATGGAATAACTATCTATATTTATTTATTGAATGGTCTTTTATTAACTGTATTCATCCTACATTATCAGAGATATCAAAGTGTTTTTTTTTTTTTCAAAATAAAACACGTGACAGCTACCTTAATCTACCCAATGTTTTGAACCCTTGCAAATATTGTATTATTTGGGTAATAATCTAAGTACCAAAACTATGTACAACAAATAAGAGATCAAGATCCGAATTATAAAGATGAGTAGTAGTATTATTTATAGGTCATTACAACACACACCATATATTTTCATAATTTAATTTATAATATTTAAATTTTAATTACTCATAAATATATAAACAACTTGATGGATAAATTGAAAAGAGAATAAAAGCCGATGATTCTTAGTGAAGGCTTACGATGAGGAAGGGGTCAAGGCTCGAGAGTTAGACCATGTTGGTTTGCGTTTTATTGCCTTGGAAGATAGAACTCGGCCCAACAATAAAAGGGCCAATCGAAAAACAAGCAAATTTATTTCCAATACCAATACCAATACTCCACGAACGAAACCCAATCGGTACTCCGCAAGGCTTTTCAATCTCTTCCTGATGTCTCCGAGGCTGAGTTCGAGCTTCCGGTGCCCAAAGGCGTCGATCAAGCCACAGCCTCCGCAATTTTGGCCGCTTGCACGCCTGATTTGGCTCCGTTCATGTCCGACGAGGTAAGATTTGAAAGTCTATTTAATTTTAGTCAATATTATTGCGTTGTCATTGCATGATATTTCATATGCGAGTGGTTAACTATTGCAGCAGAGCAGTCATAAAGAACGATGATATAACATTATTAAGCTAAACGTAGCGTCACTACAGGGACAAATTTGTTATAGTATTTGTTTTCGTTGCTGTTTCTACTGGCTTATAGGTTTCGATTATCATTAGTAGTAAATTCTAACAGTGGAAGCGGTTCTTGGTAACTCAAAAGATCGTCCACTGAAGCGTTGCTTATTCTGCGATATTGTAGATGCAAGAGTTTGTTTAGGATTAAGTGATTAAGCTGATAAGTTTAGATATGATTAGGTAACTAATATGATAAACTTTTATCTTATTTTTAATTTTGTAATTTGAATGAATGTATAACACTTTAATTTTATCTATAACTATTTTGATTTTATCTAGTAGTTGTTATGGAGTGTTTTAGATAAATAAAAAGTATAAAAATTGAGTTATGAGAGTTTTAGTATATACAAAGAAGAGTTTGAACGAGAAACTGCTACTAGGGAGAAGATAAAGTGTCAGGTGTAAACGTTCCGTCAGCAAAATCCGTCGCGACAGAATTACTCCATTAATATAGTCTTACTACAATTCAAACTGCTTTTAAATTATTTATTTAAGTGATCATATTGGTTAAGATCTATAGAAATTCATACCGAATATTTACTAGAACACTTTTTAGTATATATTTTGATGAGAAAATTTCTTGAAAAATTTTCGTATTGTTTCTCTCAAAGAATGTGATCGTTGATCCAAAATTGAGATTGAGTGATCATGATTCATTCACTGAATTCTAAGAGAAAAGTTAATATTTGAAGATCGTCACTAGCTACTATTGTGGTAGAGACAAATAGATCGTTTGTCTGGTCAAGTAAGAGTGTCAATAAACAAAAATTTTGTAATTGAAATTTTCTTGTAATTGATTTTCAAATAATAAATTTGACTTTTTTAAGTTTGGCTGTCCCATAGGATTTTATTTTTAATGAGTTCTTTAAAAGATTTTCTTTCGTTACCAATCTCAATATTATGCAATTTATTAATTTTATATTATTACTTAATTATTAAATAATTACATTATTGACCACTAACCAATTTATTAAGGAGTAATGCTACATACAGTCACTTTTATGTATTTTTTATGCACTCTATTGATATGATTGACTGGATTAATTTTTTTTAATACATAACTAATCATATTATTAAAGTGAAGAAATGAGAGGTCAGAAAATATCGTTTGTTTAACTAGATGTATATTCATCATGGGTTTGAGGCCTGAAAAGGACGGAAGCATCGTCCTGCTGTTTTCAAGTAGTCAGAGTTGGAAACTCTGAATGCTCGATCCCCAATTTTAAGGACGATGGCGGTCTTTTTTATATCCGATGGAAGATCATAATATAGATGCAGAAATTAAGTTCAGAAGGTGACACCTTCACTCCATCATATATATGTAGAAACTCTAGAAAGGCCCCTGCGAAGTGTTGCTGTAAGAGCCGAGCTACACATTCAGATCCGGGCTTCAAGATAGGTTTAATTAGGACTGTTTATATGGGCTGGATTACATCCGGATTTGGATTTTCAGACCGGACTGAATTTTTTACACACCCCTAATATCAATATTAATTTTTTTATATTTAAAATTTAAATTAACATTATTTTTAATAAAATATTCTTTTGACCAATCACATTAGATTGATTCATAAATTAATGCACAGTTATACTTGCAACTAGATATTTTTTCTTTATTAAATGTAATAAAATAATTTGTGAATAGTAATAAATTATTTGAGTTAGTATATTTTATGGAGTTTTGAAATATGAGAGATAAAAAACTGCATCAAAACATTAGAAAATTAAAATATTATTTTTATTTTAAAATTTAAAAAAACTAAATTATTTTTTGTGTTTTTTTAGATAAAACCCGGATAACCAATTACCTAACCGGATCCATAATTAGGTCCTAACTGGATCTCGTTTACAGCCTGAATTCACCCGAAATCCGAGT